>NW_013667215.1:204525-218704 GCF_000517525.1 Limulus polyphemus | reverse complement strand
TTTATGATATGCTTCTTTGTCCATTTTCAATTTTTTTTTCTAACTAGATTTAATTTACTGTGTTTGTATTCTACTTGTTTGAACTACCTTTTTTTTTTTTTTTTGTCATTTATGTCTTGTTACCAAATTGCAAGAGATTGTAGCATGAATTTGCGATCAATGTATTGACTACAGAATTTTCTGTTTCAGTCGAAAATTGCTACTTGAATGACTTTCCAGGAATCTGTTCAAGTTTATCTGCAGAGGAGGTACGGGCTTTAGTTTGCAGGAAGCTCATTTCATATGTTCGTACAACAATTTTTTCTTTTTTTCAACATGACAATGATTCTGAGGAAGAATACAATCAATGTGTAGACACTTTGGATTTTTTTTTTTTTTCCAGTTCTCCCAGGGTATCTGTGGTAAGTTTTCAACACGTACACTTTGCACTGAGTTCAGATGTCTTTTGTGTGGCTTTGTCCTTCTTTACACACGGGAGATTTAAGTATCTCGTGTCATCAGAAATTATGTACATGACAAAAAGAAATTTGAAAACTATTCTTCACAAATTTAAAAGTTATGTACTTGCTTCCATTTCTTAATTTTAAACATTTGATTGCCCTGTACGTTGATGATGATATCTGGAGTTAATAATATAATAGAGAAAATGGAAGACAAAATATAAACATTTACCTTAAAAACTTTTGATATTCATTTAGGAGGTCCTGAAGATTATGCAAATGAAATGTGAAAACTGTGAGATAAGAAATAGTATTTTTCTACTCAAAATGAAAATTGCATTGCAAGTGAACTACTCTGAGTCTGAGTGTAAATAACTACATTAAATAATGAATGTTCTGCTATAAATAGTAGAAAAAAATCAAAATTAAATATTTTATTTTCCTAAAAGTACATAAGCTTAGGATCGTTCAAGTTAAATTTGAAACTAATTCATCGACTAGTTTCATTTTTGTAAAGAACTTTCACAAAAGTTGCATACCTACTTACAATATAAGTAGATGATAGTCAAAGCATTAATCAGTTGGAACAGGTCCAGCCTATGCGGGATCCTTCTCATAATGCCAGGTTCAAGATTACAATGTCCTTCCTACTGTGGAATGAAATAGGCACCTTTCTTCTCATTAATTCCGGTTGCAGAAGGTTCTTTCCCTGCTTCTGTAGTTTAATTAGGGAGGCTTTGTGTGCCTCGTAATACTGGCAACAGGACACCTATTTGCTGTTCCTACCTGCCCTCCTCGTAATTCTGGATACAGGATGTTTCTGCCCTGCATTTACAGTTGAGTGAGTTATGATTTTGCTCGTAATACCAGTTACAGCTTTACCCTGTTCTTATGGCTGAGTAGAAGCAAAGCTATGATCCCATAATGCCAGGCTTGGTTTGTTGTACTTCATGCTCCTACAATGGTTTGGGAACATGTCCAGTTACGACCAAAATCTCGCTTCCTCTTCGTAATTCCAGTTGCTTGACGTATGACACACTATTTACTTATGGTTGGGGTTGTTGGGTATATATAACATGGTCCACATGCCATAGCCATAATGTTGTTATTAGAATCTTTTTTTCATCTTCAACCTCCTAATGCTGAGGACGAGTTACGGAACCTTATCTGTCTGGTTGAGGTTGAGAATGTACATAGCTATTCTGTTTCTACGTTATTGTAGCTTGCTCCTATCAAACTGTATTCTGTTTGTGCAAGGAACTTCATTTTCTGTCCATTTTGGATTCATTTTCTACTTTTTGGGCAAAGAGCATACCTGTTCCAAAAGTAGTGCACTACCCCACGGGTGTGCTTCTTTTTCATCTCCAAGCACACCCATTCATTCTGGGTGGTCATTTTCTGCTTGGTTTGATATTTGTGGGCCTACACCAGCCTCTCCACTTTTGGAATGTGGGATTCTAGCATTTTTTGTGAGAAGTAAGACCATATCGGAAATTTAAAATTTTTTTTTACACTGAAAAGGTGTTTCTGATAGGTAAGTACTTCCTATCCTTCTTTGCCACTGCCGGTGTGCTCCTTTTGGAGCCTACCAATTCTCAAAAGTGAGGAAATAACAGAGTGAGCTGGCTGCACCAGTATAGGTGGCACAATATTATTGGTAGAGAGTAGTCACATGATATGTACACGTTTAGAAATGGTGTGAAATTGATGGGGTATATAGACTGGTGCTCTAATTGCAAAGAATTTTTAGCAATTTTTAGAGGGCAGATGAACATTGAGATATTTTTTGCTAGAGGAGGTAAGTTCCTATTGGAAATACATTTTTAGTGTAAGAAAAATATTAACTTTTCTGAGGATACGTTACAAATCTCAATTACAGTATGTATTGTTGCACTTGTATCATTCCCCAGATTGAGTCATCTATTTTATATGACCCTGCTGAGAAAAGACTTAAGAAGTGTGTATTTTTGACTATCAAACTATCTTAGGCTATCTTTGCACAAACTACCATTAAATCCATCCACTAATTCTTATCCAATTAGATACTTCTTTCATTTCAAATTAGATAGTATGACTACCCTGCCTGTCCAATGTAAGAAGAATTTTGTCACCCCTGATTCTACTAGACAAGCCCCCATGTAATTTATATTTAACTGAAGAATTGTTAAAATTTGTTTTCATTCAAATGTTTAACACTTTAAAAACAATGGTTCCTCATATTTGGTGTGATCACTTCTAACTTTCCCAGTTTTGTAGTAACTTGAAATAAAGTCCTGTTTTTTGTATATTAATACTTTTGTTTTCCATGTGTAGTTACATGTTTGTGTGTATGTGAATTATACAAGTGTTTGTCTTTTATAATGGTTCTATACAAAAGAAATTGATTATTTACATTCTTATTTCTTTAGTGATATGGCTGTGGTATTATATGTGGAGTGATTTATGACACTTGACAAGCAAGCAATTAATACCTAGTATGTGTTGAGGATCACCAGCAAGTTTTTTTGTTGTTATTTTTTTAACAGGAGTTCAAGTTGTACCAGGAACCCCAGATCCAATTACAGATTCTAAAGAAGCTTATGAATTCTGCCAACAGCATGGATTTCCAGTTATTCTTAAGGCTGCATATGGTGGTGGAGGACGTGGGATGAGAGCAGTTCACAACTTAGAAGTGAGTATTTTGTTATTATTCCTAAAACAAATGTTAGTTGTGGATAATTGTACTCTATATACAGTATTTATACTTAAAAATAGTTTTTGTTGTTTCTTTTAGTATACCTTTACATCTAAGTACAATTATCAGGTGCTCAGCACCAAATATAACCTTGGAACTTACCTTTTATAGCTTATACTTTTAAAAAAAGCAAGACTTAACAAATTGTGTAAAAGTAGAATCAAATATGGAGATATAAATGCATCATTTATCAAGCTTTTAGATTATAATATACAAATTTAGTCCACCAAAAAGAATGGAAAGAGCTTAACTTTGGTGCTGATAATAAATATGCCCCAAGCTTTTAACTTCAGTTTTTAAGGTAAACAGTAGGAATGGTAGCATCTCAAAGTAATTTTGTAAAGAATATTAAAGCAGCATGAAAAATGTATTAAAATCAGTTGACAGCTTCTAAAATCAACTTGCATAAACAAGAACAGTTAACATCTGTTAAAGGTATCATGCTATACATCTAAAGCTCCACTGAATACAAACAATAAAAAATATTTTAATTTGATAGATGCACAAGGAGGAGAATTCATACTTTGTGTATGGAAAATTTGGTGCTGTGATATTTTGTATTTGAATACACACAGTTTATAAAGTTTAAAGGCAGTGCTTTGTATTTAAAGTAATTAAAAACAGTAAAGTGACCTGCCTAAGCTACTCATTTATGAGGTTAAGTATGTAGAGTTCTGAATGAATCTGATGTCCATGGCTGACAAGTTAAACCTAAGTGAGTTATACCTATTCCGTAATACATGATACTTTCTAAACACCTCTAGTACAAAAAACACTTTGAACCTAGTGGTCTGATTGAAAGCAACAAACTGATGCTTATCTAGAAAGAAACTCAGATTTTGTGACAATTTCAAAACCTGGGTATTGGGAACAAATATTGAAACTTAGTTACTTCTCAGGTCCCTACTTAGTAGGGTGGTGATACTGGTATGCATAAGTATCTATCTATAAACAAATGAAAAAATCCACACACAACCTTTATACATAAATACTGCTGTTTTCGATTGGGATGAGGCTCTGAGGGATGAAAGATCCATTCTCCAAATACCTTTCTCTATTCAATGCATAATACTATCTACATCCATCCTTTCCATAGGCATATGGTGACATTGTCCATAATTCCCTCTTCCTAGTTTCATTTTTGTATTGCTTAATGAAGTTTAAAAAGCTTCCCCCCCATGTTACTCTTTTAATTATATAAATATTAATTTTATGAAATGTAAAAAGATTCTAATATTAAAAAGGCATTCTGTATTTTTTGACTTTTTAACATGATTTAATTATTTGTAACTGTTGGTATTAAGATAAGTTCTGATTTGATTAGTTTGACTTTTGATAAGCAGCTTCTTTAATGCTTGATTTTTGTTTTCTTAAAAACAAAAAAACATGATCTCCTCTTTTTGTGATCTTAAATTCCTTGTGATTTTGACAGATTTTTAGTCACAACAAGAACTGAAATAATGGTTTACCTCAAAGAAACTTAAATGAGGAAAATCTTTCCTTCTACTATAAAGAAATTGTTTTTAAATGTAGACTTCAGAGAAATTTTTATTAAACTTGGCCATTTTTCACTGAATACATATTTGAAAAAGAAATAGTGGTGACCATTTTAATTTTTCTGCCTGTTTTTGTCAAGTATTAATTGAAACGCAATATCTGTTTTTAACTTTTAGAGATTGTGATGTGTGACATTTCTGTCTGGTTGTTACATTCACAGTCAAACATCTGGATTATTATATTGTACAATTAATCAGTTTATGCTTGTGACCTTCTGCTTTATCTTCTAGCATAGAGTGGAAAGAAACATCACAATAATATTGCATGTTATTTTTTAAAACTTGCCTGGTATAGTAAAAGTATGTAACATCATTATGCACAGAAGATATAATGTTATTTCTGCCTTATCCTTGTTACGTCCCTCTGTCTTTTTCTATACTTCTACTCATCATTTTGAAAATTCATTAGAAATGTATAAAAATATGGAAACCTAAATATATCATTACAGAATTACATGTGGTGTTAATAATGGATAATGATTAAATTGATTGTGTGAAGTTTAATAATAAAGATACATTAGTGTGTGACAATAATATATTTGGTGTTTGGAAAATTAAGAGTATTTGGCTATCCACATTTTATTTTTAAACAGATACCTAATTTCAAGAGACTAAGAGAATTGATATATATATATATATATATATATCTAAAACAAGTATTTTATTTTTTTAGGATGTGGAAGAAAATTTTAAAAGAGCTGTATCAGAAGCAGAAGCATCATTTGGCAATGGATCCATGTTTATTGAGAAATTAATTCAGCATCCTCGCCATGTAGAAGTTCAAATCTTAGGTAAAATATTTATAAGAATAACACTACCATAGGTTGATGGAATAATTGAATTAAACTGCAAGTACTAGTCCAAGATATACAAGTTCTATTTAAAAAGGTTATGCATTACTTGATTTCTATTTTGAAGTGAGATTTGACTAACACCAGCATGTGTTTTCCACCACTACTATGAAAGTCACCACAATTGGTCAAATATTATTAATTTTACCTGTGATGATTTCAGAGTTTGTTATGATAAAATGTGATTTAGGTATTTGAACTTTTATATTTACAGATATTGCAATTTTGTGATAACCTACCAAACAATTGATATTTATTTAACACTCTCAGAAAACTAAATCTATTGATTAATTAGTTTTACAATTTAAATTTATTAAAAACAACTTATGCCTGTTTCTTTGTGTGTGTTGTGTATACTGCCAACCCAGTAGTATGTGAATGATGACAAACTTGACTTGTAATGTCAGTTTTCTTTGGAAACTGCTGGTTTTAACTAAATATTTGTGTAATGACATCAGTTGTGAAGGGTACATATCTATAATGGATTTCATAGATGTTTCATTTTATGCTGCAGCTACTAGTATCTGAATTATTTCCTCATAAGAGAAGTAACTAAGCACACTTTTATTACAATTGATTGAGGAATGAACTTTTTATGTATTTTGTATTTGACATTTGCTTCAGTAAATGGAATGCCATATTCTGGAGTAGTTTGAAATTTTAAGTGAAGTATGGCTTACTAAAGAAACTTTGTGTGAAGTGGCATTTGTTTTTCTGTTCTTCTTAGTAAATTTGGTTATTTGTACAATATCTCTTAAATTTAGTTGCTCTCTGATAATTGAATCTTTTACAATTTTACTATTTAAAGGAATTTTCCAGCTATTACTAATATTATACATAAAAAATTCATATAAATTTAAAAACGGTTGAATAAGAATATACAAACACTGATATAAACTTACCAGCAGCTATGGAGAATCAGTTAAGGGTGAGAAGTTGAGTTAAACAACCCGATTTGAAAAAAAAAAAAAATTGATGTTATAAGTAATAATATAATATTCTTATAGTAGAACTAACCCATCCTTAATTTCTACAGAACTCCCAACCTCCACCATTTTATTTGATATTATACATGATATTAAACAAAATAAAAGGCCCTTCCGATACAGTACTTACTTCCTCTCACAAGATTGGGTATTCTCAAAATGAAGTTTTTAAGTGGTTTACACTCACAAAAAAGAAACCTATCATTCAGTAGGTATTTGAAGAACTTGTAGCATTCTGCCACAATGTAATTCTTTGTATTTTTAGCTGACACAAGGTAGCCGAAACATACATAGTTAAACAAGTTGTTTAACAACAAGGGTTACTGATGAGGAGTGGAATTCCCCGAAACTAGTCTGGCACACAGACACACCTCCAATAAAAGAATAGACCATGCCAAGCTTTTACTTGTTGTTAAACAAATGTTTAAACAACTTGTTCAACTATTAGGTATTCTAGTTCATTGCTACCCTACTGGGTAAGAAAACTGGGAATTGGCATCCAGTCGTTGATTTATCTCACCTCAACTACCTCATCTCACTCGTCAAGCTTATCATAGAGTCTTTTCTCACCCTGAGATGGACGTTTTCGCCATGGTTGTGGATGACGAAAATGGATGTCCCCAATGCTTACCTCCACATCCTGATTAGCACATATGCCTCAACCTTATTTTTGGTTTGTCCATCTATGGATGGTTTGCCCTCTCGTATCCCCAATTAACACTGTTGCATGTTTTTTTTGCATGTGAAAGACTTATAATATTAACTGAAAGACTGACAAATTCTGTAAAGATATACACACTATATTGAAAGTTAGAAGTATTAAATCTATAAAGACTTTAAACAAGTACAAAGAGGTCACCTGATCAGTCAAATTGACTGAACCCGTGTTGAGAGAGTTAAATGCTTTTGTTATGGGCCTAAATACCAAGTTGCCTCTCTTTTGTACCGCATCCACAGGCTATGGCGATCAATGCCTTCAGCCAGGATTGGTCACACAAATACCTTTATGTGTAACCTCCAATCTGATTGCTTCATTGGGTGATTTCTCTTGTCCACTCCACTCCTTGTAGAGTTCTCCTGATTGCACTCTATTGCCCAGTGCAACCTTGGTTTCCAAGGTTACAACATCTGCTCCTATCACCACTTGTTCCTATTTCACTTTTTCCTTCCCTTCTTCATCAACCTTCATCCCACATTCTACCTCCAAATCTCTTTGTCCTGCATCTTTACACCTGGCTTTTGTCTGGTCCTTGGTGAAACAATCTGGTTTCATATATCTAGTCACCTCCTTGTTAACTAGTTCCTCACGGCAATCTTCCATGGAAATATACCACCATAAGTGGAAAGTCTTCTGCAGTTGGTCTACAAGCCTCCTGTGGCAGAATTTCTCATCTGGCTTTTCGACCTTCGGTCTTTGATCTCCTCACTTTCTGAATATCAGGTGGCCTTATTCCATAATTTCCATTTTTCCTGATACCGTAGGGTTTTCACTTACCATGCTTGTGCATTCCTTCCAGATTTGGAGCCCTCCAAGGAATCTTGCCCATCCAGATTGGGAAATTAATGTGGTCCTCCATGCCCTCACTTTACCTCTGTTTGAACCACTTTCCTCATGCTCTTTGTTTCATCCATCCCTTTAAACATATTTCCTACTTCTCTTGGCCTGTGGATGTTGATGATCTGATTTGTTTGCTATTGACATTTCACATATCCTTTATCACCCTACCAATCTTCTCCTTTATCCTGATCTTTCCTTTCTCTCTCTCTCTGACACCAGCAGCTCAAGAGGATTGTTCATCCTTTTCTTCTACATCCCATCTTTACCTTAGACCGGATCCAGATAGGTTTGTGTGTCCAGTCAGGGCCCTTCATTATTATATGGCACATACTGCTACTTTTCAGGGTATGTGTAACACTTCCCACCCTTTATCTCCACTTCTCTGGTGATCATACCTTCTGCCGAACTTCGAAGTGAAGGAGGTTCAGTAGAGGAGTGTAGAGGGAGTCACGTGCATCACACACGAGCATGTCCTGCTACCATTAAGAGATGATTCATGATGATTTGCATCAGAGACATTTTTTCAGTTTATTTCTGAATAAATTAACATTATGCATAAAGGAATTACTGTTATAACAATTTGTTAAGAATCTTTTTAATTGGGTAGTATAATTCCTTTTAACAATAACAATGGAATAACACTGTTAGGGATGGGTCAACTGTATACTGCTTTCTGTTAAATTAATGTCTATATCTAAATAATGAGCATGAATATCACTGCTGTTACTTCTTTTTATTATAAGCTTTGTTGGGTATATTATTCTTATATCAAAATTCAGGTTAGTGAATGAAATTAAATTGTTTATGTAATGAGTAGTAGTCAAATATAAATTAGGGTTTAATACCTGTTCAAAAAGAAATTCGTGGAGAAACGGATACAAATCGGCCATGTTTGAAGAGAAATTAGCACCCATTGGAATACCTACAGTTTGGTAATATACTACTTCATTAAAAGTGATATAACTATTATAAGTGCAAAAACTAAGTATATTTTTACATTGATATTGGTGAATTTATGTTTTGAAATTGTTATTTCTGCATTTATAAATTTATCAAATAGGTCATTAAAGACCCTTATTAAATCATTTGGATCTATTTTAGTATATAATGTAGTGAAATCGTAAGTAATAAGAGTTGTCTGTTTATAAAAAGTTTCAATTATTTAAGCAATCCAAAACCAGAATATTATTTTTCATGATAAAAAAAAAATAATAATGGTTCAAATCATTTGAAGACAGTAACTTTATTTTTTCAAATAAGATATTCAAAGTATTATTAAGTACTCAGACACTCAGTTCAGCATTCCCTATTGCATTTAGTGTGCTTGCTTTGTAGTTACTTCCCATAGATGTAAATTTTGGCAAAATATGGATATTGTGAGTCATTTTTGACAAACTTTATAATATTGTGCATGCTGAACTTTTCACATCCACACCACTGAGAAAAATAATTATTGTGCCACTTTTATCTGTTTATTTATTTTTTCTAATTGCTGGATAAAGAGTGATGATACTGAGAAATTTGAAAATTTTAGGAAAACTTTACATGGCGAATGAAAATTAGGCAAAGTTATTGAATTAAATTTTACAGATATGGTCTAGAGGTGCATATTATTCAGTATAAAGCAAAACATTTACCATTTTTAGTTCTGGAGAACAGTGATCAGCATGCATATCTAATGAATAATGAGCAATCTATGCAAATTGAAAAGACTATAGTAGTTTTATTTCTTTTCCTTTTATTTCGGTTATAAAGCTACTATTTTGTTTGATTTTTAACAGTTTGTAATGCATATTTAAATCTCTTATAGTACATTATTCAATAATTTCATAATTAAGTTACCAGATGGGCTATTAGTTAAGAATGATTTCTTTTTACTTGGGTTTATAAAAAATTGAATCTTTTCTTGTATGCATGAGCTGACCTAACCCAAACTACATAACTATAGTGTGTTGTGGGTTTTATTCATATGATAAAATTCACTTTTAGTATTTTTATTTATCAAAAATTTAAATAACCTTCACTGCTGAAATTTCATAAAATTACTACATAGTTTGAAGATTTTGTATTTTTCTAAATCTAAACAGTTATTACAAATATTAAAATGAAAAGTAATTTGAAAGTTTGTTGTCATGTTACTGATTACTGATACAAAATGACGGTAGCACAATAATGTCATATGTGCAAAAATGTTACTAACTACTGCTACAGGATAACAGAAATACAGTAACATGATGTATATCAGGATGTTACTGGTTGCTGCTACAGAATTATAGTAGTGTAACGTTACTGACTTTATACTGTCATTACTCCATACACATAGATTATAAAATGGTAAAGAATTCTGTAGGTGGTAAAATACCTGATACATAATATTGATATACATCAATTATTCTACATAGTAATATACTGAAATAAGTTGCATGATTTGCAGGAGATTATGAAGGTAATGTTATACATCTTTACGAGAGAGATTGTACTGTTCAGAGAAGACATCAAAAGGTTGTGGAAATTGCTCCAGCACCAAATCTTGACCCAAAGGCAGGCATTTTTTTAGTCATTTATACTTTGAATATTTGTTATAAATAATTTCATTGTGAATTATTAGAGCCTGCATTGTTGAAAATGTGTTATTTGTAACATCAAATGACTTGATTGTATTCACAACAAGAAAATTCTGCAATTTTCCATTATGCATATTGGCATATGTGTGTTTTTTTTTGTTTTTTTTTCTTTCTTTCTTTCTTTCTTCTTCTCCTCCTCCTCCTCCTTTCTTTCAGATTGCATAAATAATGCTTCTCCTTTACTGGTATTAATTTTGACATTTTCTCAAGCCTCATTCATTGTATAGTTTGATTTCTAATTTAACCCTCATGGGCACAACTGGGATCCATGTGGATCCGAAGGACTTTCTTGGTTGTGTATCTTTTTACATGATCATTACAAATTTATATCCATTCATGTAATTGTCAAGCAGAAACCTTGGATCAATATGACTGGCTATAATATAATATTTATATGGGGTCCATGTGGACTCCATACTGTCATTGACCATCACTATACATGCAGTTTGCCCTATAGCATACGAAACAAATTTCTAAATGTTTGTTTCACCGTGTAAGCTGTTATAGAGGATAATCCCTCAAAGTAGTACAGTATCATTTAGTCTGTTTTTTATAACATCATTGTGGGAAGCATGTATGTGTATCTCATTCCCCCAACAAGTGTTCTCTGTGATGACTGCTTATAATGCCCTATTTTATAGAAACATTATTTCATAATTGTTGTAAATAACCTGCTTATTGGATTTTAAATCCATGTCTTACTGTAAGGATACATTTGTGTTGTGGTCTGGTTGGATGCAAGGTGACCCACAACATACACTTTCAGTTTTCTTTGAGTTAAATTTTGCAGTGTTGCAGTAATCTCATCATATATTGGTGGATAATGACTTGAATATAGGAGTATAGTAAAACTTTGGCATTTTTTGATAAACTGTTTGTATAAGGTATGGTTTAACTCTACGTATTTGTATACTGAAGAACAATGTAATTTTGTAATTTCCTGATTTATCAAAATATTTCTTCTAGAATACATGTATATTTATGTTATTCACATTGCGTGCTAACCTTATAAACACTGTAATTCAATTGGTTTTTGGAATTTCAATCCAGAGCTTAGTATAGTGGTAATTTTGTGCTGGGAGCTGGTTGTACCCCAGGTGTTCCATAATGTAACTTTTCAAAAGTGTGCTGATAAGGGTTAAGTGTAATTTATTATAGGAGTATGTGCAGAAGTCGTATGTCTAATGGGCAGGATATTCAAAAAACTGTACTCTACATGTGAAACAGAACCAAGAGAAATGTTAAATATTCCTTTTTGGAGATTTTCTCAGATAAGTTAACTATACGAGTCATTAATACTATAATGTTACTGCTCAACATCTCTAGTTTAGGACAGTTTATTGTATATATGATTTAAAATCCACATTTAATAAAAATTATTCAGTACTATGGATATTCATATTGATAGAAAAATTAATGAAGGGTTTGAATTTACATTTTATTTTGAATAGATCCGAGACAGAATGACTGCAGATGCTGTAAAACTAGCAACGAATGTAGGATATCAAAATGCTGGGACAGTTGAATTTCTTGTAGATGAAAAGGACAACCATTACTTTATTGAAGTCAATGCAAGGTTACAAGTAGAACATACAATAACTGAAGAAATAACTGGGCAAGTCCTTTATAATGTTATGCATGTTAGTGAAATACATTAAAAATTAAATTGAGAAATATAAAACAAACTTGACAGGCTTCAAAGATGCTGATAGTATGCCAAGTAATATTTTATCGACAGTAACACTTTCTAAGTGGCTGTAAGAGTTTGAAATTTTGTGTTGGAGTACATAGATACAGTCTAGGTCATACTAAATGTAATGAGTGTTAATGTGGTTAATTTTCATAATTCTTCAGTTTTCTAAAATACATCCTTGAAATCACCAAAAAATTAATGTCTTCCTCTCCATTTGAAAAAATAAACAAGGCATTGTAAGTACTAGGAATCATTGTTTTTCTCTATTTTTTTTATTTATTGTGTTATTTTCGAAGAAAAACAACTAAAAATCAAATATTTATGAGTAAATAGTAATAATAGATGTGTGTGTGTGTATGTCAAAAGGGCATTTTTTTTCCCCCTGTGTTTGTATTATTTCTTCTTTAGACTGCATCGTACTGTATTTACTTAAACAGTGTAAGAGCATTTAGACTGCAACAAAACTAGGATAAGAAAAAGAAAATGCTAGAGATGCACTAGATATTAATTGTTTATAGTATCTTCTTTAAACAAAGTTAGTCATACAGTAAAATATGATAGGTAATTTCGTCTTAATGTTTTAACACCATTATAAATTTAGGTAAAACTAGCAAAACATTTGTAGTTTTTTTTTTACTTTTTCTAGAAGGCATTTGTAATATTTGTGATGCGTAATATTTTGTCTTTGTATAGTATTGACTTGGTGCAGTCACAGATTAAGTTAGCTGAAGGATATACCTTACCAGAACTTGGCATGATTCAAGATAACATAGAGACCCGAGGCTGTGCCATTCAATGCAGAGTTACCACAGAAGATCCATCAAAGAATTTTCAACCAGATACTGGAAGGTTAGAGGTAAGCATGTTTAATATTTTTTTTGTTCTATATCCTACATATAGTATAATTGGGTTTGTTTGTAGTTATGCACAAAGCTACACAATGGGCTATATGTGCTCTGCCCACCACGGGTATTGAAACCCAGTTTCTAGCATTGTAAGTCTGCAGACACTGCTATGCCACTGGGGAGGGGGCATATAATTGGGCATCTTAATGTTACAGTTATAAGAGTTAAGCTCTTGGTGAATAGTAACATCTCTACTGTACCATAAATAACTAATGTAGATGTTACTTGGCATCCCCCTTTCAAGCCAAATATTAATTGAAATAATATATGAACAACAGGGCTCTATTTTAAGGAAATTTCCAAGTTGTCCTTCAGGCAATCTGACCTGTATTGGAGGTTGTCCAGAAAATAAGAATACATAACCCTCAATAAAAGATCCAATTACAACGATGTTGATTTACAGAGACCCTAAAAAAGATGCAGTTACAAGAATTTTTATGTTTTTATATATTATTTATTTCCAAAAAGCTCAATTAATGTTTAGTTGGCAATCTTTCATCTTTATTCAACTAATTTTTTATGCCTTACTTCCCAGGAAGTTTCATTACATTGGAAAAAAACATGCCCAAACCATGGTAATGTTACATAGTATCTTAAGGAAATAAACAGTCAATGACCTGTAAGACTATTAAACGAAATAGCAATCTTGGCCAATCGTGCAGCTAAGTACAGTAAAGTACAGCGTGTAGCAAGACTAGACTTGCATGGGAACTCCCCCATATACTACTATATATTAACATGCACACAATGCCTAAGCACTACACGTGTGTGTGTGTGTGTGTGTGTATATATATATATATATATATATATATACACACACACACACACACAC
>NW_013667215.1:197014-204400 GCF_000517525.1 Limulus polyphemus | reverse complement strand
CACACACACACACACACACACACACACACACACACACACACACACAATTTGTTGTTATTCTGTTTTGTACAGATAAAACTTTCATAAAATTTTACTTGCATTTATCATTATTATGTTCTGTTTAATTTATGTATTTTCCTGCTTTTCTCATGGTAGCTAGTCCTTCCATATCTCCTAGACTCGATTGGTCGTGTCTGTCTAACATTAGTCTTAAGCCTATACGTGCGTAATTGAAAGGGGGTCACTGTTTCGACTGTGATGATTAACAATGATTTGAGCATTTTAGTTCCTACCAAAGGTTTATCAGTAAGAAGTTAAGACAGCCATGTTAGTTTTATTGTCATAAGCATCTATACTAGAAATTAATCTCATTAAAATTTTCATGTTATTGGTATTCATTTATGTTGTGAATTCCCGCCCATCCGTATATACGCATGCAAACATCATGCAATACAATGTGTGGTAATGTAACTGAGCTGTATGTAGTGTACTGTGTTACCACACATAGCCATTCATGATCAGTTGAACTCTATACAATGTGCATAAAGTGGCAAAAAGGGGTGCAGCAAATATGATATTTAGTGATTAAAACAGCATCATTAGCCAATCACAAAAGCAACCTTTTCCTAATGTTTTCAGACCCTTTTGGTAGATTGTACCAATATTTCTCTTGTATAAAGTGCAATCTTTTTTAAAAATAATAAATGGACAAAAATATATTTTTGTGGGGGTTCATAGTTAGGGAATTTACTGATGATTTTGGTCAAGGATTGGAGTCAACATTATGTGTGTAGTGTGGGCATGGATAAGTGTACAATAGACTGTGATTCTGTTCAGAGTAAGTTTTCTGTTCAAGGGCCCCAGTCATCTGTTGCACAACACAGGAGCTTAAGTTGGTCGTCAGAGGAAGTTTTTAGTCACCTCGGATGACCGTTAAAATCGAAACCTCATAATTTTAATATAGTACTGTGCTTTTGTTGCTTGGAGTAATAGATAATGTTTTATATAAAATTTTTACATCTGAAGTGGTTATCCATTTAGTTGTAATAGATACAACTCACTATTAGCTACAATGAGCTCATAATAATTTTGGTTTATTTCGCTATAACAAAGGAAGAGTCAGTTTCCTTTTTGTATGAAAGAACAACTTTCTCATGCTAAGAATATTTATATACAAGCTTGAAATTCCTTTAAAGCTCTTGTTTTTTAAATCACATACAGACACACAATTAGAATTAGGTTGTATTAGACACGTTTCATGTATAAATATGAATTTACTAACATATTTTTCATGTAGGTGTTTCGTAGTGGTGAAGGTTTTGGCATTAGATTAGACAGTGCTTCAACCTATGCGGGTGCCATCATATCTCCATACTATGACTCTCTTCTAGTCAAGGTTATTGCTCATGGAAACAACATGAGGGGAGCAGCTTCAAAAATGATCAGAGCTTTGAGAGAATTCAGAGTTCGGGGTGTGAAGGTAATCATTATTTAAATTTGCGTAGTTAAGATCTTTTGGATAACATTAAGAGATTTTATGAAATTTGAAATATAGAAGCTAAATCTTAAAAAAACTGAATTTTGAAAGTATTTGTGTTTCTAATAAATAGTCAGTTTCAACAGATTATAAATGATTTTGTTTTTTGTTTCCAATTAAGTTTGTTTACTCCTAGTCCATCATCTGCACACCATAAAATACTAGTCGGTAATTAAAAAGTATGTATACTATAGCTTTTAATGTAATAATTCTAACTTCACAAAGTTTGGCAAACTTTTAGTAGACCTTACACATATTTTGTACATATAAAGTCTGATTTATTAATCAACTATTTTTAATAAAGATTTGTCTGTAGATTTTTTGAACTCAGAGTCTGACTCTCACTAGTCAGAGTGCACGATGATTTTCATATTAAGATACAATATACTTTTCAAATTCCCTGTGTATAACCTCTAAAACCTGTGCTCCTAAGTCTCTCAAACAAGCTATACAGATAGCTTGGCTTAAGATTGCATATAGACCATTGGTTGAAGTATATTACATGTAGATTTGTGAAATGACTGGTTTTGTTTTCCTAGAGTGTTAAAATCAAGTATTTCCATAATTCTGTTTTTTGCTTCTTCTTGCTATAGACTTTTGAATTTGCTCTTATTGACCCTAGCAGCCAGATGCAACAGAAAGAGCTGGGTCAATTCAGGTGACATTAAAAATATTTGTCTAATGAAAAAAAATTTTTATTGTTTCAAAGTGTACTTGTGTTTGCTTATTTTCCTTTACCATCCATGTTTGATCTATTCTTCACTTAACAATCCTGTACCTGCACCCCTCTAGGTGGATTCCTGTATGTGGTGAGGGGACCTCCCAGGGATGGTTGTGTATTTTTGGTTTACCTCTTCTGGGATTTTAGTATCCACCCACGTGTTTGCTGTGCGTGGCAACCCATGAAAGGGAGGAGAGAATCCTGGGTGTTGAGGGGTGTCATTTATGTGTCCTTTATGACAGTGGCATTTTAACACATCACTTTGGCCTTGAATTCCTGTAGAAGGGTGATAGCTTCCTCAGAGTCAATTGGCTGATTTTTTGGGCTAGGGTCACCAAGTAGCAGTGTTGGACGTTCTCGGTGGGTGTTGTGGAC
Organism: Limulus polyphemus; assembly: GCF_000517525.1. Lineage (NCBI taxonomy): Eukaryota > Metazoa > Arthropoda > Merostomata > Xiphosura > Limulidae > Limulus > Limulus polyphemus. The sequence continues at coordinate 201,767 of NW_013667215.1, read as the reverse complement.
ATTGTTTCTGATATTGGTGTTTGGGTATAGTACCCACAAAACCCTGGTGTCTCTACAATGCTTTGGTTTAGCACTGTAGTGCATCCCCTTGTAGGACTCGATGGTTGGTGGGGTCAGTGGGCATTGAAGTTTCTCTATTTTATATGGGTCCTGCACCCAGTGACCCAAAAAACAACAACATTGATTGGAAAGTGACCACATTTGGAAGACTCTGAACAGCAGTCTCTACCCCATTATACATATGTACCTCATTTTTCCATCATTCATTCTTTATAAGACAAACTATTAGTGCAAATGTCTCCTTTTTTTTTCCATTCAGAAGGGATTAGAGGGGCTTGCTGGCTCTCCAAAGTCAGTGAAGAAGCTACGTTCTGGGGACATCTTGGTGGAAATATCTACATCAGAACACAGTGAACTCCTCCTGAGTTCTAAGGCCATTGGGAATATACCTATTAAGGTTACTTCCCATGCTACTTTGAATTTTTCCCGAATAGGTGATTGTTGAGAGGGCTTTATGAAAAATTCCTGAGTCAGAGATCCTTGTCAGTTTCTGCTGTGCAATGTATTTCCACTCATAAAGATCGAATTATGCTGCCTACTAGTTTTCTTGTATTGATGTTTCCATTGTCGCATCTGAACTGTAAGGTACAGCCTTATATTCCTAACCCCCTCGAGTGTTTCTATTCTCAGCAGTTCAGACATTCTAAGTCATCTTGTTGTGGTTCTCTGAAGTGTGCTCGTTGTGGTGGCAAAGACCATGATGCCTACGAGTGTCAGCTGGACCCACACTGTGTCAACTGTGGTGGTTCCCACCCCTCTTACTTTCAGTCTTGCCCTAAATGGGTGGAGGAAAAAGAGATACAACGTTTATATACTGTAAACATCATTTCTTACACTTATGTTCAGAAATTGTTGTCCCCTGTTCCATCTCAGACATATTCTGCTGCTCTCTATTCCACTGCAACAGTGGAAGTGAAGACAGATCTCTGTGCCTCCATCAGAGTCTTTCTCACACTATATGTAGAGTCTTTTGCCCTATATAATTGCATGAGTTGAGAAGTATTTGTCTACTCTTGTCCCCACTGTTGAATCCAGTGACTTCTCGGGTCCATCTCCTTCAGCCCTTAGATGCAGGACCATTAATCAATCATGCCCTCAGTCACTGGAGTCTCCTTCTTCTGACAGAGATCTGCCTAGTTGACTCTAGGCAAGTTCCATGGAGGTCAAGAGACCTATTTCTACAAAAGAAAAACAGTGTGGATGCAAGCAGAAGGATTCTCCACCTAAATAAAAATAGCCACTTTGACACAGTGTAACTTGCGAGGATTTCATTCAGATTTGAATGACATTAATGTCTTAATTGATTCCTGTCATCCTGTGTGTCTCTCCTTACAGGAAACATTGCTGAGACCTACTGATATTGTCACCTTTTTGCAGTTTTCTATATACAGGAATAACAAGTTGTGTGATGGATGAGTCCTTGTATCCTCCCTTTGAGGCTGTAGCCATCCATATCTCCTTGGGTCATACCATCACTGTTTGTTCTCTTTACCTTTTTCCTGGAGAGACTTAAGATCAATCAGACCTTGATGCTCTTAAAGAACAGTTGCCATCTCTATTTTTCATCTTGGGAGACTTTACTGGACACAATTCCCTTTGGGGTCATGCCGATATTGATGGGAGGGGTCATTCTGTGGAGCACATTCTGTCTCTCTTCAATACTGGTTCTTTTACCTGTTTTCATGCACATAGTCAGTCTTTTACTGCTATTGATCTATCTATCTGTTCTCCTTCATTTTTTTTCTCGTTTTTCTAGGAGGGTTGACGGTGACCTATGGAGAAGTGATCATTTTCCCATCGTTTTGAGGAAGGTTGGCCATAGTTGATTCCACCTGACCTGAGTGCCACAGTGAAAGTTGGAGCAGGTTGACTGGCTCTCCTCACCATTCTCTTGGAACTAGATCCTGCTGTTGTTAGTCTTCCATCTATTAACAACTACGTGGAGGCAGTAACTGATTGTATCGTTCAAGCAGCTCTTTGTTCTATCCCCAAAACCTTGACACGTTTCCCACAGTATCCTCATCCATGGTAGTCTCCTGACTGCCAGTAGGCAGAGAAGGCTCAGAAACAGGCCTGGGATGCCTTTCATAGGTATTCCACTCTTTTCAACCACATTGCTCTCCAGCAGGCCCATGCCCATGCTCAGCAGATCAGACATCAAAGCCAGAAGGAATCTTGGATTAAGTTTGCAACCAGCATTTCTTCTACCAACAGTTTCAGATTTGTCTGGGACAAGATTTGGAAGAATCACCCTTTAACACTCATGGAACTTAAGCTTGCTCTTCATCAGTCTGGCAGAACATCAGTTGGGCCTGATCACATTCACCATGAGATGTTGCGCCATCTCTCTCCTGTCTCTCTTGCTCTTCTTCTGGTTGTTTTTAACTGGATCTGGCAGGAGAATTTTTTTTTCTGATGCTTGCTGCAAAGCTATTGTTCTACCTTATTCTAAACCTGGAAAGGATCCTGAGATTTTTTCCACTTCTCGTCCTATTGCTTTGACTAGCTGTCTCTGTCAGGTTTTGGAGAGGATGGTTAATGCTCAATAGTTTAGTTCCTTGAATTAAACAGCCTCTTCTTCCCCACCCAATAGGGGTTCCTTCTACAATGCTCCACCTTGGACCACCTGATTTGACTTGAAACCTTAATCAAGTAAGCCTTCCTTAAGAGAGAACATTTTGTGTCTGTTTTTTTCGATCATGAGAAGACTTATGACACAACATGAAGGTATGGCATTTTGCAGGACCTCCACTCCTATGGGTTGCATGGCCATTTACCCATTTTCATTTGTAACCTTTTACTTGACAGGCGATTCCAAGTCTCTGTGGGGTTGACCCTTTCCTGTTCTTTCATACAGGAACTTGGAGTCCTTCAGGGCTGTGTCTTGAGTGTTACTCTTTTCAGTGTTAAAATCAATGCTATTACTCGACAACTTCCTCCTAGTGTTGCAAACAACCTCTGTGTCAACAATTTCCATATTTCTTATTAGTCATTGAGCATTAGGTTAATTGAATGGCAGCTTCACACTGCCTCAATTTTCTTTTACCTTGGATCCTAGCAAACAGTTTCACCTTCTCCTTGTCTAAAACTGTTTGCATGCACTTTTGCCACCAGCAGAGCTTGCATCCTGATCCTGAGCCTCCGTCTCAGTGGAGATGTTCTTCCTATAGTGGCTGAGACAAAGTTCTTGGGACTTGTATGTGACTGCAGGTTGACTTTTATTCCTCATATTAAGCAGCTTCATGTCAAGTGTACATGGACACTGAACATCCTCCATATCCTCTCTTTCACCTCTTGGGAGCAGATTGATGTTCTATGCTGAAGATCTGTTGTGCCCTCAGTCAATCAAAACTGGACTATGGGTCTCTGGTCAGTGGTTCTACCAGGGCCTCTCTCTTGAAGATGTTGGGCCAATTTACCATCTGGGGCTTCAGCTCTGCACAGGGGCTTTCCATACCTCACCAGTCCAGAGTCTGTACACTGAGCTCCAAGGACCTCCTCTTCACCCTGCTATTCACAACTTTCTCTGCAATATGCTACCAAGCTTTGATTCTCACCACAGCATCCCACCTGGGGTTGTGTTTTCCTTCCTCAGGGGGCTGTGGTCTTTTGGAATAGAGGGCCTGCCATTCATGCTTTTGGCTTTTGTATCCAGGTGCAGCTGGTTGAATTGGGTCTGTCTTTGTATGACGGTGCTGTGTCGAATAATCAGCCCATCCTGCCATGACTCATTACCATCCCCCACATGAGGCCTTTCTTTAAGTCATCTGAGGAAGGTGGATACTCCCAAGTAGAAGAACTGTCTCCTCTTTGCTGAACATCTTTTGAACCATACTTCTGTTGCTATGGATGGTTCAAAATCAGGTGACTCTGTGCACTCTGCCATGGTTTGTTGTGGCTCAGTGGTTTTTGCAGGATCTCCTCTACAGTTTCTGTGGTCACTGCCAAGTTGTATACCATTTCTCTTGCCTTGTATCATGTAGAAGCTGAGAAGTACACTAACTGTACTATTTACACCAACTCTCATAGCTGTCTATTGGCTCTGGAATTCCTTAACATTAGTTCTCATCGAGATTCAAAAATGACTGGCCCATTTTCTCTGTTTTTCATTTCTATCCAGTTTTTCTGGATACTTAGCCATGTTGGTATTAGTGGGAATGAGCTTGCTGACACCGCAGCTAAGTCCATCTTCTTTGGTGCTGTCCCAGCCATGCCTATCCCATATATGGACTGTGGTCCTGTGTTCAAGGCTTTCCAATTTGCAGTCGACTTGAAGTGAGAAATGTCATAACAATCCTTTCCAAATCAAATTTTCTGTTGCTCTTTGGCCATCTTGTTTCCATAAGGATCAGAAGGAAGTTGTCTTGGCTAGGCTACGCATTGGTCAGTTTTTTAACTCATTATTTTCTATTATCTGAGACTAGTCCATCAATGTTTAGCCTTTGTGACACTAAAGTCTCAATAGCCCTCATTTTTATGCTGTGTTGTTGTTATGACTGAGTGGTGGCACCATTTTAGACATGTACTTTCTATGGGTTTACCCCTGACATTGGACGGTGTCCTTGGCAGTGGTGACAATATCCAATTTGATTGTGTTTTTAACTGTTTATGGGCCATTGGCTTTTTTTTTTTTTTATTCTATGTAATTTACCTTTTTGGGCATGATTTGGCTGGAATTCTTTTTATATTTTAT
>NW_013667215.1:194398-196005 GCF_000517525.1 Limulus polyphemus | reverse complement strand
GTTTGCTGACATATAGTAGGCTTTTTTCGGACATCTAAAGTTGTATTTTTGTAAATTTATCCTTAATCTTAAATTACCTCTTTTACCAATACAATTTCACCATATAAAGCACAGTTTTTCTTTCATAACTAAAGATACCTTCTTTAGAAAAATCCTTTTTAGGTTTATTCAATAATCTATATGAATTTTAAGGTTGTCTTCTTGATAAAATAATTCACTATCTTTGAATACATCTTTCAGTTTTTATCTACTATTTGTTTTATTTGAGTATTAAGAAATGAAATATCATTATGTATATTTGGAAAATGTGTCATAACGAAAGGCATAATGTTCTCTTTATGTTCATTAATCTCTGTTTAAATGTTTTTTTTTTATTAAAGTTATTCTTGTCAATTTCAAAACCTCTTAATATAACTTTTTCTGGATAGTGTCTATTAATCTATTAACTCATTTTTTTATTGGAAACAAATTGATATAATCTACTTGCAAGATTTGCAGGAACATTTAATTTTCTGTTTGGGATTATTACTAAATTAATGTGAGTTTTTATGGGTTTATTAAAAAATGTCAGTTATAGTTGTGTTTTCTGGTGAAACACTTATCAACACATCTTAAAAGGACAAGGCTTTATTATTTCTCCCAAAGATAAACTTAATATCCTTGTTTATTGAACTTAAAATCCCAACATGCTTATTAACATATTGTATCTTTCTATATTACAAAAAAATAATCTAAAAATCTTTTCCAAAAAGTTGTCACATGAACTACAAAATTATCTTCAACATAGTGGTATTAGCATAAGTTGGAGCAACTTTTATGCTCATTGCTGTATGAGAAATTTGGTGAAAGATTTGTTCCTCGTAAGTAAAAAAACAATTTTTCTAAGCCTATTTAAACCTTTTAAGATAAAACTTTTATTAAATCTGAGATAAATTCTTTGTATTTATCTAGAAATTTTTCGACAGCTTTAAGTTCATAGTCATGTTCCAGAATTACCACGTCTGAAGAAACAAAACTCCGATTTTCTTCTATTATTGGCATTTTTCGATAAATTCAAAGTCATCCTTAATAAGACTAGGAATATGAGATAAAAAGGTTTTAACAATATTTCCAAAAGGTCATTTAAATATTCAGTAATTTTTTGATTACCTCCTACAGTTGGTCTTCCTAAAATTTTGGGAGGTTTTTCCAAATGTGAATATGTTCACTTTTTGTTTCCAACAATAATTCATTAATCTCTTGGTTTATGGATCTTAGGAAGTGTATAAAATTATCCAATTTCTAAATTACTTAAAGTATTTTTTCTTTTTTATTAATATCACCTTAAATTTATCAACAAACTTCTTTCATTTTTCTTTTATGAAAGTTATGCATCTCAATTTGTTTAAACTTCCCATTTTTTTGGTAAACCTTTGTATCATTTAAATGTTCATACACCATCTGATTATACAATTGTTGGGTTATAAGTACTCATATTTTATCTTTATCTGTTTTTGAAATAGATTAGAATTTTTAAGTTTCTCAAATGATTTTCATTCCTTTAATGTTAAATTGTCCTTCCCTTGTTTATCAGTAACAGAATATAATTAATTTTTGATTAGTTAACT
>NW_013667215.1:175084-193493 GCF_000517525.1 Limulus polyphemus | reverse complement strand
GGTGTCCTTGGCAGTGGTGACAATATCCAATTTGATTGTGTTTTTAACTGTTTATGGGCCATTGGCTTTTTTTTTTTTTATTCTATGTAATTTACCTTTTTGGGCATGATTTGGCTGGAATTCTTTTTATATTTTATAATATTTCAGTTTTTACTTTTTGTACTGGTTGTTTGGTGCAGATAGCCTTGTTGCTTTGTGCCAAAAACTCCAAACAACCTATACCTGCATTTTATGGGAACTTTGGCTTTTCTGCTGGACATCAGTATACTTGAATACCACATGTTCTGTTGTCTAAGCTGACAAAGCAAGGGAGCTTAGTTTGGCTTAACAATTATGATGAAATTCATGAATGAATACAGATATTTTTTTTACCACATACCTCTTATTCCTTTGCAGATTTCAGTTTCATATGGATAGTTGGTACAGGTATCCCTAGTCATGTTATAATTAAAATTTATTTTCCTTTTTATCCCATATAATTCTAAAAGAATTGGGTTGTAGCATTGTCTTTGTATTTTAAATGGATGAGTGATTGACAGTGAGAAATTATTCATTCAATTCCTAGAAGGGTATTTTTGTTGTTTTTCAAAATTTGCATTGCATACTAGAAGGATTTAGACATTTTGACTAAGGGGGGAAAAAAAGTAACTTAATTCTCTAGATGATGATAATAATAACTTTTTCAGCCAACATTTTGCCATTGCAGCTTCATCAGGATAGTAGTACACAAACTTTTGGAGAAAATAAAGTTCAAGTCTTCAAATAAACATTTATTTTCACATCAAACCATTTTACTACTACTACTCCTGATGAAGCTGCAGTAGCAAAATGTTGGCTGAAATAAAGTTTTTATTATTATTTGGAGAGTAAAGGTAATTTTTCCTAATATTATTGTCAAAATGTTCTAGAATGATAGGAAATGACTACTTTACAGTCTACTTATTTATTTCTCCTTCCTTCTTCTACACTTCTTGATTTGCCATTTCTACTTTAGTTCTTCCTTACCATTTGCATTCCTGTCTTTTAATCTCTTTACTATATATATATTTTGTAAAAGCCTTTTTAATGTTAAAATCAATTTTATGATATACATACATATATGACCATAAAACATGCAAGATACATTTTTCTCTTTAAATCATAAGATTTTTATTTTACTGAGTCAGTTCAAGTTTTGTATGTAATGAATATTAGATTAATCCAATAATGAACTTGGTGTGTTTTACATTATGACAGACCAACATTCCGTTTTTGCTCAATGTTTTGGAGAATGAAAATTTCCTAGCTGGAACAATTGATACATGTTTCATTGATGAGAACCCTCAGTTGTTCAATATTCAACCTAGCCAGAACCGTGCACAGAAGCTTCTTTACTACCTTGGTAGTGTTATGGTTAATGGACCCATGACACCTCTTTCTACACCCCTAAAACCTTCTGAAATTGAGATATCAATTCCAGAAATTCCTGCAGGTAACATACAGTATTGATTGTTAAGTGCTTCTATTAAACATAAAACTAAGTATATAGGTCAGAATAAAAACAGTCAGTCAGAAATTAAGCCAATTCTATATAACAAGTTGACCAGAAGTATTTAATGTCATGGGTCAAAGTGCAAGAAAAATAAAACATATAATGGTTAATGTTCCTCTTTGTTAACTTGACAGTGAAAATTCTTAATAATGTATATATTTCAGTTTTTGATTTGTAATTTCCCAAATATATTTCAAACTCAGTTATGTTTGTTGTCAATGTGGCTAAATAACTTTGTGGAAGTAATATTGTTATTACCTACCTGCATAATGTGAAATCTTAGTGTTTAACAGTAATATAACTAATTCATGGGAAGTAACACAAACAAATCTTAGAACAAAGTTTTGTCAGTTTTTACATGTAAGTAGTGATGTGTAAGTATTTCTTTGCATATGATGTATCTAAATGGATGCTATATATATATAGGATCATTAAGAAAAACTTTGCATACTATTTATTTTTCATAAGGTGTTACTGTTATTTTCTTGTTGTTATATCAGGCAGGCAGCTGCACTGCCTATGTAGATTTAGTTGTTTTTGAAATAGTTTGACTAAAAACCCTGTGTGTGTGAGAGAGAGACAATAAAATTTAACATAATTTCTAATTTTTCTCTATTAAAGATTATATTTCTTACTCTTGAGATTCAAGTTGTTACCATTTACCTTATAATTTTGTAACTATAGCAGATTAGCTGTGTTAACCTATAATCTAGCCTGTAACATGTTCTTATAAAGTGTTTGTCATTACTTTTATTGGAACTTTTATACTTTCAAAGTGTTTGCAATAAAATCATAAAATATCTTTATATAGTGCTTTTCTTCATTATTATACTTTCATGCATTTTAGGTTTTGTTTATGGTGATAGTCTTGGTATGTTTTATGATTTAAATATGTGAATTTTGTATAAGGTGTGAAGCCTCCAATTGGGTGGAGAGAGATTCTTCTTAAAGAAGGCCCTACTAGTTTTGCCAAAGCTGTTAGAAATCATAAAGGTACTCTACTCATGGATACCACTTTTAGAGATGCTCATCAGTCATTACTTGCAACACGGATACGCACCCACGATATACTGAAGATCTCACCTTTTGTGGCACATAACTTCACCAATTTCTACAGCTTGGAGAACTGGGGAGGTTAGTCAAAACCATACCAATTACATTTGTTGAAAAAACAGGTGGAAGAAATGGTCAGTTTTTAAAATAACTTTTATTATAAAAGCCTTATAGAATTAATTTGTCAGGCTAACAAACTTTCACTTAAAAACAAAACCACCACTGTTGATTTAGCTTTTTCGTCTATTTCCAAAAATAATTGGATGTACACAGGTAATTGTCAGATTTTGTATGAAAGATAGAAGAGCAAACTGTATTGCATTATCAATAGTGTTAATACATTAATTATAAAATTTACATTCCTCAAGTGGTGCACAATGTAGTAAGTGATTTTTTTTTTTTTTAAACAACAGTTACGTTGGTCTGGTTAAAAGAAATTTAAAAAATGCACTCAAAACATGTATAACCAAAACACCGGTAAGATTCACCTGTGGATACGATTAACAAAACTGTTCAATTCTTTTCTCGTTTATTAATTTCTCCAACTGTTTCATGGCTTTCAAGGTCACTGTTTAGATATAATTTTACTGAGAATCTATAAAAAAACATACAGATAGAATTTTTCAAATAAATATAAGTAATCTAAATTAAATATTTTCCAAATGTACAAACATAAAACACACTCCATTTATAAATTAAATACATTAAAAATCCTCAAAAATTATGGATAAATTTACATAAATTCCATGTTAGATGTCCCGAAAGGCCCACTGTATATCAGCAAACATTTTAATAAATGTATTTTGAGAATTTTGTTTTCCCTTTTTGTGCATTTAATGTAAAAACGTAAAAGATTATATTTTGAAAATTCTGTACAAATGTTTTTGGCACCACTTTAAATAGATAGTAGTGAGAGGGCTGAAGTAACTGGTTGTGTAAAGTCAGTAGTAATTGTAAGACCTTAAAAATTGATACCAAGACTTAATTACTTTTTTGTGTTTTCTGTAAGTAAGAGTGAAATTATAGAATAGATAAATTGCATTTCTAAAATAAAATAGGAAAGTATATTTATTGAGTTTTATTTATTTTTGAGCATTTTTAATGTACTTATACATTTAGTGTATTATATGTTTGTACGTTTGAAAAATATTTAATTTAGATTATTTATGTTTATTTGAAAAATGGTAGTCGTATATTTTTTGTTATAGATTCTCAATAAAATTATACCGTAAAGAGTGACCTTTGAAAAAAGTCATCAAACTAGTTGGAGAAATTAATAAAAGAGAGAAAAAAAATAGAATAGTCTCATATTCCAGTGTTTTCTTGTACATATGAAATTATCCTGGATTTTTACAAGATTTCAGTATGAAAGTAACATAAGTGTTAGTAAAATTTTGCCTTATTTTATAGGAGCTACATTTGATGTAGCCATGAGATTTCTCCACGAGTGTCCATGGGAAAGACTAGAAAGGATGCGTCAACTTATACCAAACATACCATTTCAAATGTTGCTTCGTGGTGCCAATGCTGTGGGATACACATCCTATCCTGATAATGTCGTCTTCAAGTAAGTTCTGTTATGAACAATATACAACAATAATGGAGTTAAACATCTAATTTCACTAAGTGTCTGTGTGTGTGTGTTTATATATATATATCTGTATAATGTATATACAAAAACTGAACGTAGTAAATGGTAGCACCATTTCATGTTATTTAGGTAGCACCATTTCATGTTATTTAAACACCAGGCAACCTTTTGTCCATAGGCAGTTTTGGCTTTCACTAACATGGAATTTTCATTACCATTTGGGAGAAAAAATTTTTTAGGAATAAACTTTTTAATCCATATACGTTTTTGTTTTTTTTTCATCTTATTACTTGTAGAGTTGTGCATCAGAAGTTAAACGGGAGTTTTAGTTTGTTAATTTTTCTAATCCCTCGTTTATCAGGTTTTGTGAACTAGCCAAACAGTGTGGGATGGATATTTTCCGTGTTTTTGATTCTTTAAACTACCTTCCAAACTTACTGCTGGGCATGGAAGCAGCAGGAAAGGCTGGTGAGAAAAACTTCTAATCTTGCTTTAGAACTTTGGAATTATTTCCCTTTGATTTATAAAACATATTGATACAAAGGAACTTGCAGTAAGTTACATTCTCCTAACAAGATTCTCTTAGATAATGAATTGTTGTTTTCGAGCTATTCATTAAAATCATGTCAAAAAGGCTTGAATAATTAAATACACTTGGAATTAAGATACAAAAATTACAATTAATGTACTTATGTTATTTTATCTGACTTCAAATAAATGATCTCTGTAATTTGGATCCATGTGTTATATAATTAGCATTTCAAACCTCTATAAATACAACCCATACAACTACTAATACATTTTTGAGTAAAGTTCTTCAATGTATGAAAGGTAAGTTAACTACAAGAACAAAGCAAGGCTTACAGTGTATGTATATGACCCATTTATATCTCAAGCTTTATTTGCCTTATGCTGCATATCACCAACATGATCTTGAAGACTTGTAAAGTGAAAATGCTTTTACTGTTTACTTCAAATAGGTTATAAAAAGGCTTCTCAATTTGTTCTTCACAAGCAGTATAACATCAACTGATTACTTTACACTGTTTCAACAATATTGAGCTAGTCAAATACTTAATTATTTGAAAGTTGCATAAAGGTATCAAGGAATCTCTTTGTAATTATATCCACTAAGCTGACTGTGTTAAGAGAGCAGTGACCTTTAGATCAAACTGCTATTTGTTACAATCTGTGGCAGGTCTTGGGAGTTGAAATATGAATTAAATAAGTGTTATGATATGGCACAACATTAGAAAGAGAAAATATATGATTTAAGGTTTCAATTACTGATCTTTTTATGAAATAAATTAAACAGACTTATTGGTATTAATGAAATGGAGATCTAAAGATGGGTTGGTATAGTATTCAGTTTTTTGTATAGAGTAGTTGAAAAATAACTTAATTATTTAATGGTCATTGTCAGTAATGAGTATATACAAATGTTTTGTTAGAATTTGTTTTAACATCTGGATATTATATTTACATACGAACGAACACACGCACACACGTAAGAAGCATAATTTTAAAGTTTGTTATGAGGCTTTCAGTTTTTGTTGTTTTTTTCAGCACAAAAACCTAGACATGGTTCTGTTTTCTTAAACCACAGAATTAAGAGAGTTTAAAATTTTGTTCAGAAAATTTATAAACTCTACTGTGAAATAATGTAATGGTACTGTTGTATATCAATGACAGAGGATAAATACAACATAACTCTTTACTGTGGAGTATGGCTTGCTATTATCAACATGTTAGAATAAGTACGACGTAACTGTTTACCAAGTGGTACTGATGTAAGTGTGCTAGTATGAGTGGATATGGCTAGGATAAGTACAAAATAACTGTTTAGCTAGTACACTGCTATCAACATGTATGTGTGAGTGGGTCTGGTTACAGTAAAAGTTTAACCCACTGCATGTAACCAGCAACTCGAAAGTCCACCCTGTGTGATAATTTGTAAATTATTTTGAAAAAAATATTTATATTATGTAAGGGATATTGACAAAACAAATTACATTTACATAACTTGTAAGTTATTGTGTTAAAGGTGGAGTAGTGGAAGCAGCCATTTCTTATACTGGTGATGTTTCTAACCCATCAAGAAAAAAATATGATCTTGACTATTACTTGAAATTATCTGAGGAGTTGGTGAAGGCTGGTACTCATGTGTTGTGTATAAAGGTGAATATAACTTTTGGTTGTTAAGATAACGTGTACTTAAATTCTTATATTCATACCAACCTTGCTTTTCCTGAATTTTTTTCATTTGCTAATAAAAGGCACAATTGCATGGGATATATTGTTGATTTTTTATTATTATTATTGTTCTATATATTTAATGTTTGCATGACGTGTGAGAGCAGCTTCACAGTAAATAATAGACCACTTGATATCTTAGCAATTCTATGTGACACATCAAGGAAAAGATCACATGAGTTAAGATGCAGATTTCTGTCACAGTAGTTTATGTATAGCAGACGTGACTTGTATGGGTATTAAAACTTTAATTAAAATAAAGTACAAGAACAGTGTTTCAACCTTCTTAGGTCATCTTCAGGTTAACAAAGTCAGTTTGAAACTGACAGTTACTGGGCACATGTCTTAGGGACGAGAGTGTGAACAGGTACGAGATTGTAGGGGGTGTAGCAGTTAGATGTTAGGTGATTAATATAGGTATAAAGGTGTTCCTTTATGTTTAATTTTTGGTTTGAGTTCTTGTATAAGTAGGGCTTCTTTGATTTTTTGTTTGTTTGTCTTTGTTTTTCTACTTAATATGTTTGTGTTTTCTATGGTTATGTTGTGTTTATTTGTTTTATAGTGTTCAAGAATGTGGGAAGGTGTTTTTCTGTGTTCATTGAATCTGGTTTCCATTTTTCAGCTTGTTTCTCCAGTATAGAAGTCATGGCAGTTGTTGCATTGTATTTTATAAATAATGTTGATGTTGTGTGTGTCAGTGTAGTTTTTACAGTGTAGTTTTTGAACGAATATAGTGTTTATTGCAATGATATGTTTTGTTGTAAATTTTTTCCAAATGTTAATTATTTTATTGCTAATATCAGGAATATACCGTATGCAACAGTGCAAGGTTTTATAGTTAGTTGTTTCATTGAATTTATTATTGTTTGTTTGCTGTTGATTGTGTTGTTGGACTAAGTGTGTCCAATGATTTTTTTTTTTATGGTTTCGAAGGAAATTTATTGACATTGAGAAGTGTTGTTTTAATTGTTTGATTTCCTTGTTAGTTTTATCGGGTGAGCATAGTTTTGTGGCTGTGTTTATTTGGTTTCTTAATATGTTGAGTTTTTGTTTTGTTTCATGTGCTGAGTCCCAGGGAATGTATAGTCCAGTATGGGTGATTTTTCTGTGGATTTTTGTTTTGAATTGTGTATCGGTGAACTTAATGTTGGGGTGTTTGAAATTAGTGTGGTTGATAAAACTAAGTGTATGTTCTGTAGATGTAAATCCAGCAAATATATCATCAACATATCTGTACCAGTATAGTGGTGGGTGTAAGGCTGAATTGATTGCTTGAGATTCAATCTGTGGCATGAAAATGTTGGCTAGAATTGGTGACACAGGCCCATACTTAAGCCATTTATTTGTATAGAATTTTGGTTGTTGAACATGAAGTTGGTTTTGGTGGTAGTGAATTTTAGAAGAGTTGCTAGTTGGTTGCTGTGGATGTGTATTAATGGGTTGGGGTCTTGGATATAAAGTTCTAAAGCTATCTTGCAGGCTTCAGAAGCTAGGACTTCAGTGAAAAGGGAGATTACGTCAAAACTGGCCATTAAGGCTTTATGGTTTAGTTGATCCAGAATAGATGTAAGAGTCCTTAAAAAAGGATCCTGCTGATGTTACATATGTAGAAAATGTCCACACTATGTATTTACCAAGGTTGTAGTTAAACGATTCATGTGCCGACATTATGGGTCGTAGTGGACGACAGGGTTTGTAAGGCTTGGGGGTGCCTTACAGTTTTGGTGTGTGGGAGCCAGTCTTACGTAGGTAGGAATAAAGGTTTTCTAAGACTGTATTGCTTTTTTGTTTGTTTTTTCAATTGTAGTAGATTTTGTTTAGCTTTTTTTTGTGTGTTTTTGTTGGATCTGTGAGTATTGGCTTGAATTTGTTTGTATCTGATAGGATGTCATTCATTTTTTAAATGTACTCACTTGTGTTCATTATTACAATGGCATTGCCTTTATCTACATTTAGAACTTTTATAATGTTGTCTTGTTTTAGGTTGTTTATAGAATTAATATATTTCTGTGTAAGGTTTCTTTTTTTTTTTTAGCTCTCTTTTTTTCTGTGAAATTATGTTGATGGTTTTGTGTGAGATTTCTTTGAAAATAGATGTTTTCAGTTTTACCTGGAAAGATAAGTTGTTGGTTATCAATGGAATTGGTGTTGATGTTATCTTCTTTCTGGTGGCTGTTTTCCGTAGTTTTGTTGGTATTTTTGGCCTGTGTAGAAAGGATCACAAAACTGGGCACAAAACTAAAATCCACAATATGTAAAAACTACACTGACGAACATAACAAGCTGAAAAATGGAAACCAGATTCAATGAACACAGAAAAACACCTTATAGCAATGTAGTAGTTATTTTGGAGACAGTGTTATTTTTCTAACAGAGTAGTTAACCTCTGGAATGGGTTACATTCAGATATGGTAGATGCAGTAAATTTAAGGGAGTTGAAGAGAAGATTGATAAAATTTTATATAAGGACTGGCTTTGAATTTTCCCTTTTTTTTTATAGCTTTAGTTTTATAAATGGAACAGCTTAGCTGGACCAACCAGTCCCTTGTTGTCTGTACATTTTGTTACATGTTTATGTAACCTGAATAATATAGAAATCATAATTATGTATTTCACTGTATAATCTGACTAGGGTCAAAATATTTATTTCTAGACCTTCTGTTCTTAGATGCAGTACCTCCTATTGAAGTTCCAGGAAGAAACATTAATTAACAAATAACAAACATTGAACAGCAATCACTAATAAACATCAATCTCTAATATGCAACTATCACTAACTTATTCTATTCATACCTGTTTCAAGATGATTAATCTTGACTAGATAGATAAGAAGTTTCTATACTGAACACCTATTTTTTTGTTTTTTCAAAGCAACACTGAAAAAGTAGTAATATCCACATATGAGAATTTGAAGTAACAACTTCTTGCATATTATATATGATACTGACGTATGTGTATAAGAAGTACAATTACAACAAGGTAAAACTATTTTTACACCTCATGATACATCTATTATTATTAAGATCAGTAATTGTCTTCTTTATACACCAAATGTTTTAGGATATGGCTGGTCTGCTGAAACCCCGAGCTGCAAAGTTGCTAGTTTCAGCTCTCAGAGATCGTCATCCAGATATTCCCATCCACATTCACACTCATGACACTGCTGGAGCTGGTATTGCATCCATGTTAGCTTGTGCTGAAGCTGGAGCTGATGTTGTAGATGTTGCTGTAGATTCCATGTCAGGCATGACTTCTCAGCCAAGTATGGGAGCTTTTGTTGCCAGTTTACAGGGATCAGAGTTGGACACCAGTAAGTGAGTCTTGATGACAATTGAACATTACATTCTTATAGTGACTTAAAATGAAATAAGAACATGTATAAAACTTGTGTTCATAAGTTGGAGAGATGTAAAGAACAGGAACTTCTGAATTCTGTTTAAGCTCTTTGATATTTAAAACCGGTACTTTTTGTACTCTTAAGTTTCTTTTATTAGATAAAATAGCATAAATGAAAAATAACTGGAGGAATATTTTTTTAACTCTTTGTCATACAGATAGATCTACTTTTATTAAGTTTTATGCAGTTTTTTGGCAAAGTTTTTGAATATGTAAAAAAAAAAAAAAAAAAAAAATATCTTTATTTGAGTTTCAATCTCTTGAAGTGGAAATATGTATATACTTTCTTTAATTTTGTGGGCTTTTTGTTTTTTAATCCCTACTTTGAAAGCATGTAATAGAGGCCGGGTAATTAGTTGTTACTCATGATTTATTCATTGTACATAGGTTATTCTCACTCTCACAAAAAAGAGCTACTTATCTTTAGTCATCTTCTCGTGTCCAATCAAAGAGAAATTAGAACCCAATTGAAAGCAGACCTTCATTAGCATTGCTGTCCTATTTTTTATTCTTTTTCCAATCTAGTACATGCTTGTGCATTTCTTTTGAAAAGCCATTTATTTTGTTTGTGTAGATGTAGTAAGTCTACCAGAGCTGTGCATTTGAATTTATTGATGAATTTAATGATAACTTTAAGACATAAGGTTTGCCTTAGGAAAATGCAAACTGACCATGAGAAAAAAGTAAAATTTGGCTTTATTACATGTTTGGCTAGTAAAAAAGACATATAGCTTCATAATTATGTAAAAGAAATATCTTAACAAGAAATTCTTAGCTATTAATTGAGTATGAGGATAGTCATGTAGGAACTCTTTGTCTATTGTGTGACTTATTTTTTGGTAGCTACTTGGCTTCTCCAATGGATTAAGTAAAATACACACAGATGTAGACAATTTCTTTAGTCTGTATCTGTCAATTTTGTAAGAAGATATAGTTTGAGAATAGATTGAATTATTAGAACTCTGAAATAATTTTAATCTTTACCAATGTTTCTAGAATGTAGTTTTATTTCATGATCTATTTACGACTTCTTTTTTACCCCCTACTCATCATGTGTTATACAGGAGCTGTATATAGAGTTGAACTTTAGTAGTATGTTTGCCTGTGCAGTTTCTAAATTGATTATAAACTAATTCTTAAGGATTGTTGGTTGAGTGCCAAGTATTAGGATAGTTTTTAAATACAGCTTTATGTTAGTATTGTACTGTACTATTACTACAGCACATGATGCTTAGAGTAACTATGAAGCCCATAAATGGCCATGGTCAATGATTTAGTATTATGAATCATTGTTGCAAGTTTAACCCTTTCAGAATGATATCATTTTTAAATTAATTTCTATGTGTGTTGATGAGTTACATTCAGAATTTAATTAAACAACTTTATATCAACAAAATTAGCATTATAATGTATGTTATAATTTGATTTTTATGTTATCTAAATTTTAATTCCTTAGTATCAAAACGAACGTTAAAAAATACTTAAACTGCAGTCTTCTTGTCATGTGATCCATGCACTGTGAAAAATCTTCACTATAGCAGGAGCTGAACATAAACACATAAGCTTGCAATGTATATCAAATGTGTAGACAGCAGTGTACATCTATGTCCTCTTTTGACATGTAAGATACAAAGTCTCGCAACTGTATTCACTGGGAAAGAGATAAATTTTCCAACCCTTCATGAGTGCCATGCCCACCTTCCATACTTTGCCTTGAGATCTACAATGTACATGTAGTTAGTTGACACAATTGTATATAGTTGTTAGAAAGAGCTCAGTTTACACTATACTTCACCAATGGTTAATTTAAAATTGGCGCTCAGTTTGTGGCTTGAAGTAGATGTAACTGGTGTTAGTATTGTTGTCTGCTTCATCAACTTTAGCACTTATGGTGGTTTATTACATAAATATGCTATAGTTAGAGAGACAGTTAAACTGTATTTAGATCTCACTTTTATATTTTAGTTAGTTATTATTTGTTTTAAAAATCTTATTTGAATGGTTTAATGATTTTTAAAAGTTTAATTGTTGCCTGGATTGTGAAAGCTTTATAAATGCATAAGCACATCTTGTTTTGGCAATGCTTCTCTGAGGGAAATATGCCAAAATAACTTTATAAAGGCCCACTGGCATCAGTTGATGTATTGGCATAGATAAAGACAAAGAATTTGAAAGGAAAATTGAAAATATACTATAAGTGAAAAGATAAAGATGTGAAATTATACATATATGAAAAAGACTACAATTCTGTGAAGAGTTGAAAAGTATGTACATATTTCTATTTGTTAATTTTCAACATATCATTGCACTGTATGTTGGTGATAGTAGATAGTTAGAAACATCGTAGAGAAAATGGAAAATAAAGTATAAACGTTTACCTTAAGAAAACTTTTGATATTCCTTTATGAAATTCTAGAGACTATGCAAATGAAATGCGAAAACTGTAAGATAAAAATAGTATTCTTATACTTCGTATAAAAATCACTTTGCATGTGAACTATTCAGAGTTCGAATGCAACTAACAACATGAAATAACGAACTTTTATTAGAAATAGTAGAAAGACTAAAAAATTATCTATTTTTCTGAAACTACATGCCTTTAGGAATGATCAAATTTCAAACAATTTCTCCACTATTTTTATTTCTGAAAGATATTTCACAAGAGTTGCATAATTTTCTTCTGATCAGTGTTCACCATTTCTAAAGGGGTTGAGCTGGTATTTTGCAACCCCCCACTAGTCTTTCACTTGTGTTTTAGTAATTACTGGTGATGTGTACTTCCATAATAGTTTTTGGGTATGGTATTTAGCAACTCCCACTAGTCTTTCACCTGTGTTTTAGTAATTACTGGATGATGTGTGCTTCCATAATAGTTTTTGGTTACCTTTATTGTAGTACTTACTGTTAAGATCATACCACTTGTACCTTTGTGAAACCGAGTTTTTTGTTTTGTTTGTTTGTTAAGTACATTTTTTTTATGGTTTCATGAATTCACCATTGTTTCATGATACAAAGTTAATCACCTGCTCATAGTTGATGCTATGTTCTTGATGTTATGAAATAGTTATTGAACAGGCTTGTGATTCTTGCAAGTAGCTTGTTCAAAAGAATATCAGACAGTTACATTTTTGACGTGTGTGTGCTTTCATTATTTAATAAATAAGTATTTGTTGTACTTTTATATAAGTTACAAACAAATAGCCTACAAGCATTCATTCTGTACACTAAATCCCCATGGGTAAATCAGGATAAGAATTTTTTTTTTTCTCACAAAACATCTCGCATTTTAGGAAAACTGTCATTAATATGTAACATTTTATTTCTCCAAGTGTTATTTTGGTAATCATGTGTATCTGACTCTTTTCTAGATATTGATCTCCGAACAATCAGCAAGTACTCAGCTTTCTGGGAGCAAACACGCACCTTGTATGCTCCATTTGAATGTGCAGTCACCATGAAAAGTGGCAATGCTGATGTCTATGAGAATGAAATTCCTGGTGGCCAGTATACCAACTTGCAGTTTCAAGCTTTCAGTCTAGGGCTAGGTGACCAGTTTGAGAAAATTAAGAAGACTTATGCAGAAGCCAACAAACTTCTTGGTGACATTATCAAAGTAATTTTTCTGATTTGTATAAGATGTTTAAAACATTTAGTTGTTAAAATCAAAACAATAGTGTAAATGCAATGTATAGAAAAGGTATCAAAATAACTGTTGGAAATCAGTGTGATTTGTGTAATTGTTTATTTTTCTAGCTAAGGTATTTATCTAAAAGCATTTAATATGAATATCTGCATAATTTCTTACTTAATGAAAAAGAAAATGCATTTTTTTGTCTTTTTTTTTAACATAGTGATTATGTTCAGTTAATGTATTTATACCATGCTTGGGTTTACAATTGACTAATTTTTATCTTCACTGGTATCATAATAACACAAATTGTTATTCAGTTACTTTTAGTTCAACAAAATACTACTTAAAAATGCATAAAGGTCAATAACTTCATGTGTAATATTACATTACAAGACTTATTGGGTCAAAATGATTTTGTCAAGCTAAACAGCTTAGAAATTTCTAGATATCTTCTTAAAAATACAATGATTTTTATTTTGTTTTTTAGTTTCAGAAAGGTGAACATAAAAGATTTAACAGGAGTGTAGTAAATGTGGTAAAAAAAAAAACTCTCCAAGTTTCATCTGTTGCATTAAAAAAAACTTGTTTATTCCATGCTTTGCAGAATGCCTGAGAAAATACTTTTATGTTAAAAAGAAAAAATCTAAAATCATGTATTTTCATAGATTTTATACAATAAATACATTTGCCAACCCAATTATTTTTATGTTATATTCTATAGAAAAAGGTATTTTATTTCAAAATTACCATTTTAAATCACACAGTGCATTATGTCTGTTTTAATTTTATAATATTCAAGTATAAAGGAATAATTAGTCACTTTAAGGAAAAAGTAGTTGTGGTCAACTTTTTGGCCAGACGACTTGTTAGGACCAAGTGAAGGTCATTTTCTAGGATGTTCATGATATAATTCTTTTCCATTACAATGATTTTATCATCAGGTTTTATCATAGCTGCTTCATTGTTCAGGTTTTGTGTCAGTTCAATATAATACCCTGCACAGCTATCAGTAAACTTGAATGATTTATCCAGTTAGTAAAAAAAAAAACTTGTTGACAAGAAATAAAGAACAAGTATATATAACCAGTACCGCTTGTTGACAGAACAGAATATGAACAACTTTTTTTTTCTTCAACTTTTTTTAATTAGGTGACTCCTTCATCCAAAGTTGTTGGTGATCTTGCACAATTTATGGTCCAGAACAACTTAACTGCCGAAGAAGTGGAACAAAAAGCAGAAGATTTGAGTTTTCCAAGTTCAGTGATTGAATACATGCAGGGCTACATTGGAGAGCCTCCTGGTGGTTTCCCAGAGCCACTACGCTCCAAAGTAACTGTGTATTTTAATATACGGAATTATTTACAGAACCGAATGCTAGTTTCATTATTGATGTTAATGAATAAACTTCTTTCTAGCACTAACTTTTCCTGCTGATAGTGATATGTTATTGTTATATCCGCACTACTTGCTTAATAAGAAGCTACTTATTACTAAGAAAATTGATTTAATCAATAAAATAACATTTATAAAGCGTAAACAATTAATGATCGTTGAACTAAGCAAATTATCACAGTAAGTTTTTTGTCCAGTCAGACTAATTTTATACTTTATTAAAAATAAATCAAAACAGAAACTTGTTCATATAATACATGTGTTGAAATAACAGCACCAATTCAAGTACATGATTAAAAAATTAAGTTAATTAGTCTTACAACTAAACTTACATGATGAATCTTTGTTTTATACCTTTGTCCTATCTATTTTATTGATTCCATATAGCCTATTATATAAATAAAAAACTAACTATTATAAACCTTGTAACTTAGTTGAATATACATTTTATTTAATAATTATTAAGATTATTGGGAAATAAAAATAACTACTTATAAGCTAATAAATTACAAATAAGAATTACTGTGAAAAATACTTGGGCCTACTATGGTAACCCTAAAATATATAATGTTTTATAACTGTAGTATCATGGTGCCAAGAGTTTCTAGTATAATTTTAGTTGGCCACAGTATCAAAGATAGTGTGATGTAGCTTGTTGCAGTGTGGCCACAGCATCAAGAATGGTTATGCTGTCACTTGCTGCATTGTCAAGGGTGAAAGTTTTTAAATTGTTCAATTGATTTCTGGAGGCTTGTGCATAACGTAAACTGACCAGTTGGTTGTGTTGTACCATGTCTCACTGTTAATGCTTTAAGATGTGGGAAGGAAATTACACATTTCGTTAATTATAGCATATATGATACAAGAAGCAAAATAAAAGTTTAGTGTTTTCAGATATGGCTATTCTGAAAAGTCAAGACAGCTATTACAAGGGTCCTTTTGATTTTGATTAACATGTCTACATTTTTGTAAAAATGTTGAAATTACATTTAATTTAGCTTTGATCATGTATTTAATAATAGAATTTGGTAAAATAAGTATTCAGTAAAGATGGCTACCAAATTTTGATTTATTGGACTAGAGATTAAGGAAAAAGATTATTTAAACTTTTCTCATATGACACGTTGTATTGCAGGTACATGTAAATATACTGTAAGAGATTAAAGATGTTGATTAAAATAGGAAGTTTCAAAGTTTAGTAATGTTTGAAAATAAGTAGTAAAATTGTCTCTTAGCTTGTGAGCAAAAAATTTTTATATTATGCTTTAAATTGTTTGAGAAACCTTAAAAATTTACCAGTTAAACTGATGTGGAAATCTGTATATCTCATACAGTATTAGAGATAAACAATAGTATTTCAATAACAAACTTGAACTCTATTAATAATGCTCTTAAGTGAGAAATTACATTTACATTTCTTTCTTTTCTCAGGACAGACAGTGATTAATGTTTTACTTGATTGAATAATACCGATGTACCTGAAGGTCTTTCTACAGTAAATGTAAATTTTGTTTATTTGAGAAGTTAAGTATATTGTAGAATAATGTGGTGCACTAGCAAGTTTTCTGAATCTTAACTTAGATATTTTATGTATTGTTGTTATTAATCACTAAAATATCTTCTTATTAATTAAATAATAACATTACAAATTTTCCAACTTTTTTTAGATATTGAAAGGACTGACACCTCTTAAAGGCAGACCAGGGGAGAGTCTTGCTTCATTGGATTTTGACAAGTTAAAAGCTGATCTTTTAGAAAAGCATAATATCAGAATCAGAAATACAGATGTCATGAGTGCTGCGATGTATCCTAAAGTCTGTGATGATTTTCTTACCTTCAAAAGTGAATATGGACCAGTTGACTTGCTAGCCACACGCATTTTTCTTGTGGGTCCCAAAGTCGCTGAGGAGTTTGATGTAAGAATTTCATAATTATAAAAGTACCATGTGTATTTGACTGATTCATTTTAATGTTTTTCTGCAAAATGTTCTTGGAGAAGATTACCTTTATTCCTTATTTTGTGGCTTTTTAAGGAAATGTTTAGGAATATTACATTTGCTGGAATGTTACTTAAGTATATGAACATAGCTGTAATATGCTGTAAGAATAGAATTGCCCTTCTACTTTAGTCATCATTCTACCTTTAGAAACTAACATAGTTTTAGTAGTACCTTGTCCATTTTGTTAAATTTAATTTAAATTTAAAAGAAATTTTAACTGGCTTTCTGCATATATTTTTTTTGTGTGTGTGTGTGCAATTGAACAAGTATGTATCCCAAGGTATGGATAAAATCAGTTTTGACAGAGAATATATTCTGTCAAGCCTGATTTTTAATGAACTTTGGAAAATGTAAGAATATTCTGAAAAACAGATATTCAAAACATAGATGCAAATTTTTTCAATATTTTCATAGCTAACCAGTATTTACACATGTACATAATTACACACATATTTCAGTTAGTATATTACTAATTTTGAAGAACAATGAGAAGTTCCAAGTTATTGGATGTAATTAGTAGGTTTATATTTAAAAACTTCCTGAATTAATCAGACTTCATTTGATAATTATTTTCAATTATTTTTTGGAAATAATTTGGCTAGATTTTGACCAGAATTTTAATCTGCTATAACGGTAATCTTCCATGTTTAATAGAACGTATAAATAGTTTATTCCATTTTTAAGTCTTCATGAATGCTGCTTCTTATTACTAATTCTAAAATTTTGAGCTAACTAATCCCCTAGACAGCAAGATTTCATTTTAAAATAAACCCTCATTTTTGAATGTACTGTAGGATTGTGCATATATTTATATTGTTCATTAGAATATTTAAATATTAATATGAAATGCACCAAGGTTTTACTGCAGGTTTTCAAGACAGTGTAAACTTGCATGTATTAAGAAATAATCTGAATCTGTTATTCTATTTGTCATATGTTTATTTAAAAAATAATAATAATAATATTGACCTAAAAACCTCCATCTTGCCAATATTTTAAAATTTGAAAGCATGCTTCTACAAAGAACACTAGCCCTACTATTATGGATGTCAAGACATACAAAGAAAAGTCCCATTCTCTTCGTTCTAACTGCCATGAAGGAACATTATATTTATAGATTTGGTTTCTTTTTACATAGTAAACTATTCAAAATATTTGACAAATTTATATCCTTATGTAATTCTATTGCTAGTTATGTGAACTGCTTTCTTTGTCAGAGGTTTATACATCCTTAAAACGTAAGAAATTTATTTACTTGGTAGAATAGCTTCAAAACAGCCTTCCCAAGATTGACCATGTGATCTGGTAGTATGAATCATTTTTATAGTGGTGTATTAAAGTTAAAATTTGTGGGATATTTTTCTTAAAAAATTTTAGACTGACTCAGTTTTGAGAAACTTTTTAATACTAATGTTATATAAAGATCTATTATGTTCAAAAAAAAAAAAAAAAAAAAGTAAAATAACTATTATTTACTTATATTACTAACCAAAACTAACTAGCACAATTAAGTTAGTCGTGAGACGTACGACCGAACGGACGACACGAAGGGAAGGTAGGAG
>NW_013667215.1:156952-174084 GCF_000517525.1 Limulus polyphemus | reverse complement strand
AAACTTTAATTAATATAGTTATGTAGAGATCTATTATTTAAAAAAAAAAAAAAAAAAAAGTAAATACCATTTATTTTCTATATTCAACCCAAAAATCTGCACATTAAGTGTATTGCTTAATAAAATAATTAACAGAATATAGATTTCTATTCTAATATACATTTTGGAAACAGTAACTCATCCAACCAACCACTCTTAACCCATTCACTGTGACTGGAATGTACATCCCAGCTGCAGTGAAAGGATTAATAAACGTAACTCATAATTTGGTATAAAATAAATGTGAAAAAAGTTCACTGTTATAAGTTTAAAATTGTAACTTGTGTCAATAGTAAATTAGCTTATACCCTTTAGTAACTTTCTGAATTTACTTTATTTCTGGAAGTTACCATAAAAGATACCAGTATTCTGAAATAATTGTTTTAGGTTAAATAAATTTATATATGGTAATAGTTTTGAAATAACTTCTTGGAGAAGATTTTGTAACTTGAGCAGGGTGGAGTTAAGAAACAAATAGTTGATAGTAGGAATTGAAAACTTTCACAAGTTTTTTTTATAAATCCATAATACTTTGTAAAGCATAAAGATAAAATAACAAGATTGCAGAAGTTTTGATCTTATAGTATATTCAATGATTACAAGTACTAAAACATCTGAGAGAATTCAAAAACCCATTGGGGTAAAATTATTACAAGTCTTGAATAATAACTTTTCATACAGTTCCTACCATAAAGTATAAAGTTGTTAAAAAAAAATACAATGCTTAAATAGAACTTTACATTTCTTTGTGTCTTTTTTTTTTTTAACTCTTTAAGATTGAACAAATCATACACATAGTAACCAAATTTCTTGGATTAAATAGTTATTTTCATGTCACAAATGTAGAAATCAAACCTAAATATTAAGGATTTAAAGTGTCAGAAATATGGTATTTTGGAACTTATGATTAGATGAAACTTGTATATATAAATATATGTAATATAATTGGAACTTATGATTAGATGAAACTTGTATATAAATATATGTAATGTAATTTCAGGTGACTATAGAAAAAGGTAAGACATTACACATCAAGACACTTGCTGTAAGTGAGGACCCAACCAAGTCTGGGGAAAAAGAGGTATTCTTTGAACTGAATGGTCAGCTGAGGTCTGTGTTCATTAAGGACAAATCAATAACTGAGGTGAGTTGATGCAGTAATAAAGTCTGTTTCCTAAACCTCAAAAATCTACAGGAAAAACTGATTGTTATATTTTTTGCTTTACAGTGTTAGATAGAATCAAAGGAATTCAAGTTAGTGATTGGATTTTGATATGGATTCTTGATCTCTTGGGGAGTATGTGAGATCACAAAAGTGATTAAACTTGATTAAAGAACCAAAATTCTTGTGAAAAATTGATCTTTCTGATAAAACATCTGCACCTGAAAGCATTCATGTTATGTTTCTTTGTTTGTGATGTAGAAATAACTAACTTAGTATTTTACTAAAAGCACAACACACACACTTTTTTCAGAGAATATGAAAGTTTGCACGGGAAGAGAAAGTAAAAGTTACCTGGGGGGTTAAAGTGTGTGCATAAACTGAACATTAGGGGGAGTATGAAGTCTAGAAAACATGGCATTTATAGATTTTAAATGGAGCAATTCTATAAATTTACATGGTAAAATGCAGACAGGTAGTATGTGGTAACTTTAACATTATTAACAGGAATTAATTTGGCTTTTACCAGATATAATTGTTCTTCCTCCTGGTTTCTCCATCTATTGTAATTTTGATTTTATAATGAAATCATTTTCACAGAAAACATGTGACGGTTGCAGGTTCAAATCCCCGTCCCACCAAACATGCTCGCACTTTTAGCCGTGGGGCATTATAATGTGACAGTCAATTCCAATATTCATTGGTAAAAGAGTAGCCCAAAATTTGGCAGTGGTGGTGATGACTAGCTGCCTTCTCTCTAGTCCTTCACTTGTAAATTAGAGATGGCTAGCATAGATACCCCTTGTGTAGCTTTGCACAAAATTCAAAACAAATTCACAGAAAAAAATGTTTACTTACAAATTTCTCATGTTATAAGATAGTTAAGAAAAGCAACAAGTTTAGGGAAAAAGTACACAAAATACTTTTGTTAGTATTATTACTTAAATTATGAAAATGAATGTTCACACAATAGTTAAACTGAGCAATTTGAAACAACAGGATATATACTTACTTACTAGACTGATCGATTATTGTACAAACTATCTTCTTATGCTATTAAAATAGATTTAATGGAGCAGGTTAATAAAGCAAAATGTTAAAAAATTATAAATAGTGTTTGTGCCATATCTCTTAATATATATGTCATTGCGGTACAAATCAACATGAAACGATAGTGCTTTTTTCTGTGACAAACAAATTTGTCTTTTTAAAATTCTTCCATATATTTAGTTTTTAGGGTAGATTGGTAGATATTGTGATGAGTAATAAAATCAAATACACTCGCCCCATGCTTGGTTTTGCTAGCTCACAAAAATCATAATCATTAGCTGAAATTCCCCATTATGTTTGCTTGGTTGTCAAGGAGACACTTTTGTGCTACATCACCAAATTTTGTCCAATAGGAGCCCTCAGCTACAAATCTATAATAACTCAGATGATTTTACTGAAGCACATTTCGATTTTGAAAATTTCCAAATTAAAGTGCACTTCTTCAGCTCAGCAGGCTAACAAAGCCAAAACCAGGAAGACAGTATTTTACCATCACAATTAATAATTTGCAAGATCATACAGTTGATCAAGTAGAAATATGTCTTTGAGAATAAGTTTTTTTTTTTGCATGTTTCAGTTTATAAGGGTTTATCAAGAACATTTGAACATAACTTAAAAATATACAGAAGTCAAATATGCTAATCAAGCAATACTTAAAGGAGATGACAAAATATACATAAAATGCTTTTTTGAAATACTAGAAATAGCATAGCCATTCTCCATACATATATTGTTACTAGATTATAATTAATTTTTAGAAAACATGCTCATAAAACATTTACTTAGATACAATTTTGAGAAGAAAAATTAATCATTTCCCTTCATATGATGAGCATTCAGATTGTTGTTACATAGTTTCAAATTATAAGTATACTTGTTAGAAACAACTACCTTCTATTTAAGTAAAACAACCTTAAATCTTACATTTTAAGAAATATTTTCAGAAATTGTAGTCCTAAACAAACTTTTAAGCTCCCTTCGGCCATTTGATCTGGATGTCAAGTAAAAATATATTTTATGGAATGTTAATTATATATTTGATACACAAGAATAATTCAATTTCTTCTGATATGTTATCCCATGTCAGAAATATGTCTTCAGTATGGCTATACTACATCTGTATCTGTAATTTAAATGGTAGCATCAAATATGTTTTTACTGATTGTTTAACTAAAAGCTTGATTGTACAGTTTTTAAATGTAATGGCTAAATAATTAAAATATAAAATTTGTAATCTTGTTGCATCTGTTACTGTTGTAACAGACTTACATACCTGTTCATTTCTTGGCTCATACTCTTCAAGAATTTCATGTTTTTTAACACCTCTGTTACTAACCATTAACTGGATTTTTCAGGATCCAAGGCTTCACCCCAAAGCAATTAAGGGAGTTCGAGGTTCAGTAGGTGCCCCTATGCCAGGCACTGTCATAGATATTCCAGTAGAAGAAGGCCAGAAGGTTGAAAAGGGAGCACCTTTGATTGTGTTAAGTGCCATGAAAATGGAAATGGTTGTTCAGGCTCCCATGTCCGGCACCATCAAAGCCTTACGTGTCACAAAAGGCATGAAGTTGGAGGGAAATGACTTGCTTCTTGAAATATCTGAATGAAAAATTCGAATATTCTGAAGTTATACAACATAGTTTTTTGTGTTTTAATTATTGCAATTAACATGAATATCTTGATTTTTATATGAATAACAAAGTAGGTGCAGTGCACTGGTGCTGATGCTCTCTATTAAAAATTAGCATTGCTTCTAATTCACTGTAAAATGCTAAAAGCTTATGCAGAATTCTCATATATAGGGTATCTAGCACACACACAAGTCGGCAACTTTTAATTTTTATACATAAGAAAAATAACATTAAAACTTTAAGAAAATTTTAGGGGATGGAAAATACTGAAACAAAAAAAAACAGCTTTACAATTATATAGTTCGGTATTATTTCTTGCATTCAATTGCTTATTGTGTACCAAGTGTGTGAGTAGATGCACTCATTTGCTTTACATTCCTAAGTGTGGATTTCCCTTCTTTGCTGCTAAATCTTGTCATTAATATGATAATATATCTTGCTATATGCGAGCCAAAAAGATGGTAACTCACTGTAGTACATTATCTACGGGTTTATGATTATTTTTATATATAATCATAGTTAATCCTACGTATCAGAGAATACTTTATAACCATGGAACAAATGATATTAATATCACTAAACTTGTAAAATGGCATGCTAGGTTTTACTAATTAAAAATATAAATTTGTACATGACTTCCACTTCCTTGGTTGCACACATGTACTTTATGTTGTTGGATTTGCCACAGAAACTAAAATGATTAGCATTGTCTACATTAAAACATAACATTATGAATAAACCCTCACCTCGTATTATTAATTTTTTTTATGTACATTTATATTACGTACTGTTGAAGAGAGAAAGAAAGTTTGTAGTATGTTGTTTAGACTTATAAAATATTAATTGATAGGACACTTTATTTTCAATTTTAACATTAGTTTGAATGTATTATAGACATGCTGCAATGCCACATTGATTCACACAAATACTTTCAACTAACTTGGAGTTTATTTTTTGATGTGGAAATTGTTTGTTTTTGTATGAGAACCTCTGTTAGTATGAATCTTTGTGTTACTGTAATGATCTATTTTCATAAAACAAAACTAGTTCTACAGCACCACCACCACCCTTTTTTTTGTGCATAAAATTCAAATTATGTAGTGAATTATTCTGAAATTTATGTCATAGCAAACAAAATAGTAAGCCAGTTTAACACAAATTTTAAAAATACAGATTTTTAGGACTTGCTGTACAGTATACTAATATTAAAAAAACAAACATTAAAATATAAATCTTTCATTAGCTCTGTTATGGTTTAAGAGATTCATGAAAGTGAAATAGACTCAACCATAATGTTTCATATATCATTGAGTTAATGTGGTTAAGGTTTTTTTTTCCCCCTTTCCATCTTAAAATCTTGTGTATAATAGTTTCAGTTAATTGTTTTAATAATTAATCTGCAACTTGAATTTTAAAAAATTCCAAAATGAGAGATTTATCATCTTACTGGATGGTACATTGTAATGTTTTAAAATTGTGCAAGAGTGTAACATTAACAAATACATTTTCTGTCATCTGCTTCTAGTGTTTAAAGTAAAGAAAATTAAGAATTAGCTAGTCACTGCTTCATTAAATAAGTCATAACACATTCAAAAATCTTCATTATACGTTAGTTTTAGTTTCACAATGAAGTTCGTTAAATGAGTATGAATCTCTTGAAAGAAAAAAAAGTCCCTTATTAAGAGGATCCTTTATCTTGTAACTGGTTTATAATAAACTATATATAGGTGTGAAAACATTTTGAACTTTTTTTAAGGAAGAGATAAGTGATTGCTGCAAGCAGAAATTGATTTTAATTTTGATCCATTGATTTATGGTAATTATAAATGTTGTTGTCTTTAATTCTGAGTACTGAATTATCAAAACTTTCATAAAGATCAGACTGTAACTAGTTTAATTATTTCTTCATTGCATTGGAGTCTTTGATGTGATCTCACACACACGCACACATGACTTTATATATATCCTACTTATTGCCTATGTTATTTCTCACTCTGTTTTGAATTACTTTTATATAAACTTGTACATTATTTAATTACAAAGATTCTAACCATAAAACATTAAATGCAGTTACTGGTTTGTAACTTTTGTATTAGAATTTGTATTGTGTATGAAGAATTTTTAGTTCTGACATCAGTGGTTATTAACCAAGAGAGCTACATACATAATAGTCCATTTTTATTTACACATTGCATTCTGTTGTGGTTTTTGTTTCAATACTACAGAAAATAGTGTTTCAATCAATCATTCGCATAATATTGACTGAATTAAAGCAAACTAAGTAGGTTTTTTCTTTCTCATTCCTTCTTAAAAGGGTTCTATTGCAAAATGTTTTCATGGTATATTTACCTCAAGAAAATAAATTTCTTCTATGCATAGATGTTTGTATTGAATTCTCTCTCTCTCTTGTGTTTTTTGGTAAATAATATTGTGTTACTGATACTTACTCCAATTGGAATTTGCAAATGATTTAAATACAACTAATAGTTACAACTTGCTTGCGTAATTTAGTTCACACTATACAGTTCTAGGAACTGATGATATAAATAGTGCTTCAACCACTTCTATGTCTGTCTTATCCAGCCTGATGAGTTCTAATATTGGAATGAAGGGCCTCATTACCATTGAATGTAACAGATGTTGTGTGGTTGACATATTATATATTCTTTTTTGTTTTCACTAAAGTTCTCAGAATTTCTTGTAAAATACAACCAGTTTAATTTCAACCTTTGGATTACAAGTGTAGTTTCAACAAATTCCTCTATGTGTTCTTTGTTTTCATCAGACTGCCCAGTGTAATGTTGTGATTTTTTTATAGTCATTTATAAACATAATATTCTGACTTTGCTCATTATAATAATAGCGGGTTAAATATCTCATCAAATTTATTTACTTGCATTTGTTGATGTTATAATAGTGGAGCTGTAAATTTACATGAACAGTAATACTTAAAACATCATTTAACATAGTTATTGGAAAGTTCTTTGGAGATAATGTTGTCAAATATAATAACTAGGATTTTTGAAAGATGAACTAGAATTTTGTAAGGATTTTCATGGTAGGAGGGAGAGCTACAGAATACTTTTTGATTTTTCAGGTGAAGACCATAACATACAAAAAAAAAAGTCATCAGAATGAAATTTTTTTTTCTTTACACATTAAAATAAATTTATTGGAGATCATTTCATTTTTATATTATATCTTTATTAGGATGGTATTAAGTTATATCCTAACATTAAGTAACAAATATAAAACTGTATTTCAAAATCTTGAATAAAGACCCAAACCCATTTTTATTTCATAAAAATTTGACAAGAATTTTTACAGGAAAAATATTAGTCAGTAATGGTTGCTTTGCCCTTAAAGATTATATATATACCATGATTTGGAATCCATCTTTTTGGCTATACCTGAGTGTGCTTAAAACAGTTTTTGAACAAAATGAAATTTACACTGAATATTTTAGGATGATAAATTAACCTTGTAAGGAGAGCCTCTCTCTTCCTATCATTAGGTTGTACAAATGTAATAAGTTTGAACTTAGTTTACAGAAAAATATGTTATTATATTTTAAAAGTTTAATTTTCTTTGAAATTTATATTTGCTATTGATAGTTATAAGATTTATTGAGGTGAGAATAAAATTTGGTAAACAACTGAACTGGTTGTGTGATGTCTGTTATTCATATATTTATGCATACTAGCAAGATTAAGATAATATTTTATTCTTTATATATTTGTTCTGTTACAGAGTAAATTAAAAATGAAAATAAATATGTATTCTGTGTAGTATAAAAAGTAAATTGTTATTAGTGTAAACATTTTGTAAAGTAAATATTCTGTTAGCAAAGATCATTTTATTAAGGTGTAGATTAAGTGTTTTTAGAGTATTCACGTCAAATTTAGTTTTAAAAAAAAGATTTCGTACAGAATTGTTCAAATGTGGGAGTTTGATAGTTAAATACATTGTAATTTGTTCTTAATGTTTTGATGTCTTTATTCAGAATCTTGCTCTCCTGATGGTGGTGTTTCCATGTGTTATGGCAAGTTAACAACTTACATTTGACAAAATGGCATTTAATATATATCAAGACGTGTGTATAAATGAACATGAAACAAACACTTTTTATGTTAAGATCAGTAATGCTAGATCATGTTTGAAAAGAATGTGGCATTTCTTAGTAAAAGAACAGGTTTAATATTAGCCCAGAGATGATAACTGGACTTCGCATATTAAAATATCATTATTATTAGACAAGAAATGTTCTTTCATCCTTTAAGTAAGAATAACTAAGCTGCCTCATTACTTCTGAGGTTTTAAACCTAGTAGCTAGAAAAAAAAATCTTCAATCATTGAAAATTAACACCACCTCTAAAGTACCAAGTGTGAGAAATGTCTGTATGACGTTATCCTTTCGTCTTCTTTTTCATCAAAAGTCTATCAATTCAAGCATTGTATCTAGCCAATATGTTAATGAGCAGATGGTAAATATAAGAGTATGAAGGCTGCTTAACATTGCTCTTATCTGTGCTATTGTATCGCCAATAATAAACACGTTACGTTTTCAACAGATAAGTCATAAAAAAAATCAAGCTACTTGACAAATAATGATAAAAATGAATAACTGTATACAAGTTCATACATTAGAAATGACATTTTTAATGGTATACAGTAGATACAATGTGAGAGTTATGGTTCAAAATTATTGAAAAAGGTCACAGATGGTCAACCAGATTTTGAGTGACTGAATAATGTTTACTTAAGTTGGTGTTCAATTTCAAATGTATGGAAGTTATAGGTTGTTTGGGGTAGCAAAATTGTTTGATTAGTTCTTGTGATATTGATTACTAAACTGCAATGCATCAGTACAGTAGGTTATTGAATTTAATGTCATTTTGTATCATCTAGAAACTAGAACATGTAATTTCTTAGAATAATGTAAAAAGAAAAAAATTCAGATCAATAAAAATTCTTGCAAATTTTGTGCAATTTTCTCATTACAGGTTTGTACTTTTGTATAAATCAACTGTTAAGCAGTTATTGACAAATGTCCGTTTTTAATTCTTTGCAATTTGATCATTTTTTTTTCTGCACTTAAATTTTACAGTAAAATTCATATTTATACTTTTTGTTTTGAATATTTGTGTCAAAAACAAATTTTCTACACAAATCATTAAAAGGATTTTTATTAAACTAGAAGGTATACATTGTCTGCAAAGCTTTTCTAGTAGAATTAGCATATATAAGAATATTTCGTATCCTTTTTAAATTGTGTGCGCAAGTTGATTTTCCAGTAACAGAGCTTGTTTGTTGCACATCCCACACATTTAGTAAATTATGCTTGATTATTTCTGTTGATAAATATGAGAAACCAGGTACCTGAGAATGGATGACTTTTGTGAACAGAAAATCAAATCCCAAAATTAGTCTTAAAGCAATGGAAGTTGCTTAATCACTATTTCTAGAGAAACTTTTAAATATAGTTATTAATTTATGAAAGAAAACTAGTTTCAAGATTGTGAGATGAAAAAAAATTAACACTAAAATGCTGTTTCAGTTACACTGATAAAATCTAAAAAAGTCATTGTAAAACAAGATTCTGTTAATCTTTCAAAACATTAATAAATGTTGGTGATTTGTTATCACTATAGAAGTTACTGTGCACACAGTATGAGAATTGGGATGGATGAAAATTAAAGAAGGGGATGAGATCAACATTCTGACTGTTAACAATAAAAAGGTGTCTACTATATGAGCAACAAAAATTTAAGTCATTTGCTATGGATCAAAATGACTGAGTGAAAGAAAATATTTGTAATGTATTAATTATAGCTAAACTGCAGTCCCTCAGTGGTAAGTTTGAGGGCTTGAAACAGTAAAAATCTGGTTTCAATATCCATGGTGGGCATAGTTCAGATAGACCATTGTGTTTTAACAATAGACTAGCTAACATTTTATTTTTAAAAACTTTCACTACTAGGAAAAAGTCTGCAAAAGTAATGTCATTGTACTGATAAGAAATTGGAATATCTCCATATCTTAAGTCTGGTATCTAAATTGACAGGGATTAAGGTGATCTGTTAAGCACTTGTTGGTGAAGAAATTATTTTCTTGTACCTGCTCTACTGATAAAATATCAGTATGAAAATAATTTTTTGATGAAAGTTCATGGACTCCCTGATTCATGTTTGTAACTAGTTTTCCAGCAAGTGTGGAGTTGAGCAAGAGAGAGAAAGTTTATGCATAACACACTTGAGGAAATACTGACCGAGCTTATATGATATTTAGATTCTGATGTCTGACATCAAGTAACTGTGAAACGCAGATTCCAGAAACTTCATGCAGAAAATTGTAATAAACTGAAATAGCTGATGGTAAACAAATTAAAAATAATAATCAATTAATGGCCAGCTTCTGTTCAGCAAAGTAAGTTTAACAGGTTGCTGAAAAAGAAGTTTTTTTTTTTTTTAAATATCTGCACAGGAAAAAGGTAAAATAAACACTTGTGTTATACTGTCCTTTCATACTTGAACTAGGATACTTAATGCATCATCTTACAATTGTTAATTTCCTACATCAGTGAATATTCCAAGTATTATATACAAGGAAGTGAACCCCCAACTCATAACATCTTGTACAAGTAACTGTATCACCCCTTGAGATGGACTTGCAACACTACAGGAAATAAACAAAGCCACTGGGTCAGTCTGGTACAAGCTACTATGGGATAATTATTGCTTTATAGCTTTTACTCAAGCAAAAGGATGAGTATAAGTTGATGACCTTTTGACATCAAATTTAGAAGGATATAATTAACTACGTCCACAGTGCCTAAACAAAAATTTTGAAAAATTACCTGAATATAACTTGCTTCAGATATATTCTTAAAACTAGTTATGGAAGGGTGAAATTTAACAGATATTTATACTGTGATACTACTAAACTTGGGTCATAGTTACACATTAAAATTCAACTGATTTTCAGTCAATACCACAATTAATTCAGGGTCATTATACTACAGGTTTTTGTTTTTTTTCTGCCCAAGTCTCAAAATTACATATATTAAAAGTGAGTTGTCTTTTGGAAGCTTGATTATTTTCAATATTCAATAAAAAGGTCTGGATTACTTTCTTATGTCTGATGACAAACCCAATTGGGTAACATAACTAGTTGAGATTATTGCACTAACGATGATAGTGTTGCCAATGTTAATAAGTCTTGGACAAAACAACTATTTTATAATTAAATGGTGACAAATATTGAGATATTATAGACCTTGAGCATGACTTTGCTTAAAATTTAATATGACCTTAAGATCACTGGCAAAGGTTATTTGGACAGAGACAAAATTCATGCTAAGTAATAAAACTTTCAGGATTAAAAACACTTAAATAAACATTTTTTCCAACCAAGTTTGTTTCAGGGTTGTGATTATGGTTTGGTTTGAATTTTGTGCAAAGCTACACGAGGGCTAATTTAGCAGTGTAAGACTAGAAGGCAGCTAGTCATCACTGCCAACTGTTGGGCTACTCTTTTTACCAATGAATAGTGGGATTGACTCTCACATTATAGCATCCCCATGACTGAAAGGGCGTACTTGTATGATGGGACGGGGGATTCGAACCCGCAAGTCGAGCACCCTAACCCCCTGGCCATTGTGAATATTATAAATTTATTAAAATGACTAGAATAAATTTCAGCTTCATTAAACTTTTTATTAGTGAGTGTACAAGGCTAAACAAAAAACAACTATATGTCTTAATGTTGTTTTTATATATGACATGATGTAATAGTCTTTAGGATGTGTTTGGTTCTACATCCGTTTTAAAGTAATTGATTAACAACATTTATAAAACTAATTTATTTTACATACTGTATGTAGCACTAGTTGAATATTTGTTTTAAAACAAAGCCACATTGGATTATCTGCTGAATCCACTGTGAGGAACTGAACTCCAGATTTTAGTGTTGTAAGTCTGTAGACGTATAGCTGTTCCACTAAAGGGACATGGATTTTTTAACAATTTTACTGAAATCACATCTTATCACTGTATATTTCATGTTTTTTAGAGAGATTTATGAATTAGAAGCATACTTTCAATTGTAATGAGTTTCCAAAAATGTAATTCTAATAGTACAAGATTAATGATAAAATTTAGATTTATGTTAATTATATACAGTACATTATTATTAAGTGTACCTTGAATGTTTGAACTGTCAGGTAATTGGTTTAAAAATTAATTCACTGTTAATAAAATATTGTATAAGTGTCCTTGCAGAATGATGTTGTACATGACT
Source organism: Limulus polyphemus (assembly GCF_000517525.1). NCBI lineage: Eukaryota > Metazoa > Arthropoda > Merostomata > Xiphosura > Limulidae > Limulus > Limulus polyphemus. The sequence continues at coordinate 161,904 of NW_013667215.1, read as the reverse complement.
CAATGTTTATCTCTTCCCCATGTATAGTAGCTGAATTTAAGTATCTCAAATAATATAGAGGCCATTATAAAGGAACACTCCCTAGTAGTTTATACAATTTTGAAACCATCTGACCAATAAAGTACCCTTTATAGAAAGATAAGAAAAAACTGTAAACAATATATCATTAGTAAAACAGCGTACAGGTCTGTGAATCTGCCATCTACTAATAGGTTAAAGTTTAGAAAAAGTGAGTCACTAAAAACTAAGCATATTCAGATCCTTTCTCTTTAAAAATCAATTCCAAATCATACCAACAGTTTTAATTTTTAATCTCTTATAACTAGAATCAGACAGGAGTCTAGATGGTGAATGTTTCAAGTTTTTTTTCTTCTTACACCAAATACTTCATCATACATTTTGTTACTCTTAACAAAAATTCAATTCTTTCATGAAACAACTTTGAAGGATTGCATGATTCACAGTTGATTTAACTTCCCGACTTTCTTTTCTTCAACGTGTGGTATATGAATATACCTTATGTTTTCAACTTTTTATAATATTATTTATTCTGTACATGTGCAGGTTTCACATAATACACAGTCAAGAGAACTGTTAAATTCATCCAATTCTATCCACCTTTGTTTTATTGTCATTATATAGGATATAATATCTGTTCTGCACATGGGTGGCATGGCTGTAATGCTGTACTTATGCAAGAGTATTGAGAGCAGTGTCTTTCAATGGTAATTCAGGTTGTATCTAGAGGTTACGGCTCTCCTATGCTTGAATGAGAATTACTGGTAACTCTGAGTGAATATATTTCTTGTGAAGTAAGGGATGTTGGATTTAAAGTCTGATACTAGTGATAGTGTCCTTCTGACCTCGAAAAGTAAGTAGTCCAGTATTTAACAACAGTAAGTACACATACTTTATTTGAGAATTAATAAATACTGTTTGCTTCATATAATACTATGTGTCCAGTCTTTTTTTTCACTGACTCAGTTATTCAGATTTAGTATTATTCCATAATAAATACCTTGATCAATATTCCTGTTACTCTGTGGGACCTATCCTACAGTCACTAAAAAATTAGATAAGGCCAAATCAAAAAATACCTTGTTCTATAAATATTTCTATTTTAGTTTTCTTTATTTTTTTTTATGGAGATTGGAATAATGGAAAGTTGGCAGTGCTGTCTTCTCTCCCATTGGTTATCCACCCAGCTGATCAATTCTTACAAGATTTAGTATCGAAGTAAATTCTAAACTTTCTTTTACTTTAGGAAAATAAGATTAAGCTAGAACCAAAAAAATAAGTTGTTTTACAAATATTTCATCCAGAATTACAAATATCAATATTCAATCCTTACTTTTCTTTTCTTTATAACCAAAAATTTACTGCCTTCTAATGACTTAAAAACCTGATATTTTTTTTTAGACTGTCTACTTTGGATACTTATGCAAGTAAGAACAGCCTGTCTGTCATCACAATATAAAAATATTTTGCATGTTTAAATGTGAAAAAATTTTGTTCACTGCCTCGTAAAAGTTAAAACTAGTTTTTGAGAGCCTGTAATTACAATCAAGAAGAGAAGACATAAATACATGTTTCTACCAAAGCCCAGAGGAAACTGTATATAAACATTGATGCTCAATCTAACATGTATGATTGCAGTATAATTTATCATCCATGTGGATAGCCAAAAGGAGAAAATATGGTAGTGTCAGCAATACAAGTAGCCTAAACCGGCTTTCACTTTTTTAACAATGTTGATATTATAATATACAGATGAATTAGACCTAGTTGTCATTAAATTCCTAAATAGTCCATTACTGAATTCTTCCCAAAAGTGAAAATCTTAACTCCTGTAAGTTTAAATAATAATCCACTCTGACCAAATCAAATTTTCATATTACCAATCATTTTATTTATCCCTGCCAACTTCTGATTACCAAACATATGCAATATTTGAAATGGAAAAGTTGTCCAGGCCTAATTTACTCCTTTTTGTATTTTTATATCTTTGTAATTGTAAACACTATATGTTAAAGTATAATAGATCAATACTTTTAAAAGTATTAGTTCTATAAGACTGATGTAGTTTAGGTTTACCTTATTTAGTATTAGAGTTGTCTCCAATTATATTTCAATTATTACCTACTGTAGAAATTTACAAAATAACGTCACTCCTTAACACCAACAGTAATGACCAATGGTATAAGACAAAAATCACTATATCAACTATAGCAAAAGCTTGTTAAAAAACTTATTTTTTACGTTTAAATTTACTCTTAGACTTGAATTTTTTTCCAGGTTGCCTCTTGTTACCTATTCTTCTTTCGAGTTTTCTGTGATCAGATGCTATGCTTCTCAAGCTTTTCACAGATTTCTTGTTGACATTTCCTAGATCTTCAGCAAATGATCTTTTTTGTGAATTTTTTCTTTTAATTCTAGTTTTTTTGTCACGCTCATCAATAGTTTTTATCCGCTGAGGTTTCCGTGATCTTTTTATCGATCTTGCCTGATACTGTGCAACTTTCTCCAACTCATGAATAACACGACCTTCAGCTGTATTGTTTATTTTTCCCCCTTGCTTTTTCTTCTTACCTTTAAAATCTGATAACCTTTTTTCAGCTTCATGTCTTTTCTTCTCTTTGACAGTTTGATACCAATTTCGTTTGTGCTTATGTACCTCAGATGATTTACCAATCATTTCTTCAACCTTTTTAATTTTTTGGTCTGATAAATTGATTTCCTTTTCCACCTTCTCAGTCTTTAATATTTGTTCAATATTATTTTCTAAGGATGCAATCCGATCATGATAATGAGACACAACAACCTGTGGTACAATTCGATGCTTCACTGGATTTCTAGCTTTTTTAATAATTTCTTTCAACAACTTCCGTTCACTTTCTCCAACCATGGACACTGATCTTCCACTGTGTCCAGCTCTTGCTGTACGTCCAACACGATGAATATAATGTTGAAGAGTATTTGGCATTGTGAAATTGATTATAGTGCAAACTCCAGGAATGTCCAGTCCCCTGGCAGCAACATCAGTGGCAATAAGTACATCAACCTCCTCCTCTTGGAACCTTCTCAGAGCTTCTAGTCGATGAATCTGATTTAAATTTCCATGAAGTTCATCCACTTTGATTTCCATCAGCTCCAACATAACACGAAGACGATGAACCTGCTTTTTTGTCTGAACAAAAATCAAAACTCGTTCATGAAAAGTACGACTAACTAGTGCTGCTAAAATTGGTTCTCTATCTCCTTCTCGATTTTCTCTAATTCGAATAAACTCTTGCCTTAAATTAAAAGCAACTTCAGTGTTACTATTGATAAAAATTTTCACTGGATCTTTCAGAGAAACTACAGCCAGATCCTGTACCATTTCACTGAGTGTAGCAGAAAACAGCATTGTTTGACGAGTGTGAGCACAATCTCTAATAATCTCTTTCATCTGCTCAGCAAAATACTCATCTAGCATTCTGTCTGCTTCATCAAGAATCAGTATTTCTATGTTACATAATCCAAAAGATGGTGTATTATGAATATGATCAATCAAACGCCCAGGAGTAGCTATGACTATATCCGGTGTTTTTCGCAAAGCATGCTCTTGAGCAGCTAAGTCTAATCCACCAACTGAGAGAGCTATTTCAATATTAGTAAACTGTGAAAGTTGTCTGGAAACTTTATAAACTTGAACACCAAGTTCTCTGGTTGGCACTAGCACTAACACCCTTGTAACTGGCTGTTGTTTGGGTTTATAGAGAAGTCTTTCTAAAACAGGAAGCATGAATGCTGCAGTTTTTCCTGTCCCTGTTGCTGCACATCCACAAATATCTCGACCCATAAGTGCAACTGGGATAGTTGCTGCTTGTACTGGTGTTGGATATAAAAAGTTCATAGCAGTTATAGCTTTTTGTAATGGTCTAGAAAGATTCATTTGTTGAAATGTCAAACTTTTATCATAAATAAGTCCTTCAGGAAACACTTCAATGCAGTCTTTTTCAGACTTGTATTCAACCCTCACTTCTTTACTTTCATTAATTTTTTGATGCTTATGTTTATCAAATTTAGTTTTCAAAACATCTTTCGTCATTACTTCATTTTTTTGTTCATTATTACGTCCCTTAACTTTAACCGATTCTTGAAGTTGAACGTTTTTTTCCTCATTTTGGGATTTTGATTTTTTTTTACAAGAATGAGTCAAATCTTCCCAAGTGTCTTGGTAATAGTCAGTAGCACTATTAATGAACTTGAAACTATCATTAAAATCTAGATTAGCTATATGTCGTTTCTGCTTCACACAGTTAAGTTCTGGTTCACTGTCGTTTTCGTCACTGCTCTCCGATTCAAGTGATATATCTTCATCCTCCTGTATTGTTCTCATTAGGCCTAGACCTGGTTCATGATGCAGTACACTAACCATGTTTCTTAAATTTGTCTTTAAACGATCAAACAAAAGAAAAACACTCTAAAAGCATACGCAAACAGCAACGCTCAATGTGCTAATCAGTTATATTTATAATCACATTCGCTAACTGGCAGCAAAATATAATAACATTCCAGACGAATATGAACGTTATATTTTTATAGCTCTAAATACTAAGCAGCCTTAACTTATCACGGAACCACGTGGCTTTGAAATGTTTTGCCACACGTTTTTCAAGTTATGACAAAATAAATGGACTAAATAAGTTTACCAATTTTAATATGTAACAATCCATACGTATTATAAAACATACTATCTTCTTTGGCTATCGACACATAAAATAATTTTATTAATATATATGCAATTCTTGATACTCACTAATTTGAATATATTTAATTTCTTCATATAGAAATTACTATACCACTACATACGCAGGCGTCGTTCATATGAAATAACTGCATCTCATCTGATACAGACTTAACCCTCAAATAATCGACTTATATATTGTTTGTTGGTTTGTTTTTGAATT
>NW_013667215.1:144325-156621 GCF_000517525.1 Limulus polyphemus | reverse complement strand
TGTTTGGTGTGACGGGGATACGAACCCGCGACCCGCAAACTGCGAGTCGAACGCTCTAACCACCTGGCCATGCCGGGCCCGACTTATATATATCCGTTTACTATTAATTGGTCCACATGTTGCATTATACTGAGTAATTTTGTGTTTTGCCTGTCACAACATCAGTATAAGAAACTGAGAAAAATTGGATGAAAATCTTTATTTTTATATGTAAAATATATAGAGAAACCTCAGTAATGATTAGAGGGATTAATTACAGTGTTCATGCTATTGTTTTCCTTTGTTTTTTGTGTGTGACTCTTATACTATTAGAGATATTGTAATCCACAAAGCATTGACCCATAAGCAATTTCGTGCATAAATAGTTTACAGAAATTGTGCTTAAGCTACACGAGAGCTATCTGCTCTAGCCGTCCCTAATTTAGCAGTGAAAGACTAGAGAGAAGGCAGCTATTCATCACCATCCACCGCCAACTCTTGGGCTACTCTTTTATCAAAGAATAGCGGGATCGACTGTACATTATAACACCCTCACAGCTGAAAAGGTGAGCATGTTTGATGGAACGGGGATTCGAACTCGCGACCTGCAGGTTGCGAATCGAGTACCCTAACCATCTGGCCACGCCAGACTGTGCTTGAAATGTCGATAGAGCTAGTGGCCCAATTAGGTGATTCTAGGGTTAAAAGAGAAACACTACATTTTACGAATATCATTTAAGGATAATAAATGATTTAGATAATAGACATTGCCATAGGAAGTAATTTTGGAGTAGTCATTGCTCCATGTCATTGTCCTGCTGAAATATGAATTTTCGACCCAGTTTTAGATTCTTGACTGATTCAAGCAGGTTTTTCTCTAGGACTTGCCTGTACTTTATATTATCCATCTTCTCCTCAAACCTGAGAAGCTTACCAGTCCTTGCTGATGAGAAGCAGCCCTATAACATGATGCTGCTACCACCGTGCTTGACAGTTGGGATGGTGTTGACTGGTTGATGTGCTGTGTTGGGCTTGCGTCAGACATAATGCTTTGAATTTAGACCAAAAAATCTCGATTTTTGTCTCGTCTGACCACCAAAGCTTCTGCCATATGTATGCAGTATCAGTTATATGCTTTGTTGCAAACTCTATACGAGATTTACGGTTATTCTTTTTCAGTATTGGCCTTTTTCTTGTCACTCGCCCTATGCAGGCCAGTTTTGTATAGGGACTGGAATATTGTCGATGTATGAACACCAACTCCCACCTCAGACATGGAACTTTGCAAATCTTTCAAAGTCACTGTTGGCTTCATAGTGGCAGCCCTAATCAATTTCCTGCTTGTCTGGTTGCTTAGTTTGGATGGGCGGCCTGGTCTGGGTAATGACTCGGTGGTATGAAGCCAATTTCATTTCTTTTAATGATGGACTTCACCTTACTCAAAGGGATGATAGAGACTTTGAACTTTTCCATATTTTGTTGCTGTCTGAGCTTGCAATCATAAAACTTTAAAATGAGACTTTATATTTAGAATCTACACAATGTACTCCAAACTTAGAAAGCTAAAAAACGCTAATATTATGTAAGTAAGTTAGATTTCAAAGAACATTAGAATATCTGAATTGCATAAGTATTCAACTCCTTTGCAACGGCAAACCTAAATCAGTTCAGGTGCAAAAGATTAGTTTGAAAGTAGTTTAACTTGGCTTCAGAGTAAATGCATCTGTTCAAGCCACAACTTACATACGACAAATCAACCAGGAAGACCAATGAGCTTTTCAAACAAGTCAGGGATAAAGTGGTAGAAAAGCACAGATCAGGAGAATGTTACAAGAAATTTTCAAAGTCGCTGATTATCCCTTTGAGTACGATGACGTCCATCATTAAGAAGTGAAATGTTCTTCATACCACCCAGCTACTACCAAGATCAAGCTGTTCTTCTAAACTGAGCGGCTGAGCAAGCAGGAAACTGGTTAGGGTTGGCACTGTGAAGGGTGACAGATTTATTATTATACATTTATTTTAATATCAATGTTTGTTTAAATTAAATTTATATTTAGAAATGTACATAACTTATACTGTTAAATATGTATTTCGAAACTCCCGCCTATTCTCTAAAGTTGTAGAAGATTCTCGAGTGTAAGAATCAACAATATATGTGTGTACGTAAACGCTAGTGTTAGCATCAGTATTGTTACGTAAACTGAAGTTTTGGGAAACTCTCCACACGCCTATAAATATAACCAAAGCGCCGCGCCAAAAGCAGTATCTATTATTGGTGTGCTATAAACTTCGGAAGCTATAACTGTGATTATTATAACACTTATTAATCGGGAAACTTCAGATATTTGACCAGGAACATTTATAAAGTTAGAACATTACAAACCATTTAACTTCAGTGGACTCACATCGGACATTAGTACTTTTACGAAAACATTACTTACCTTCATCGATGGAAAAAAATTCGGCGTGTGATCAATGAAGACCACAGACCTAGCTAGCTCCCTATTAAGTGAATTGTACCTACGTCAACTCGAAATTAACTCACTCATCGTGAACCCTCGATGAGATATCAAGAAGTTCCAGATAAAAAGAAGACTTTATACTGTTTGTAAAACTTTTGTATATAAATCATTGTTTGTAATAACTATTTGTAGTAAACATTATTGTAAACTGTATTACTGGTTGTATATTAAAATGTATTAAAGAAGAAAACTGTGTGTATCAATCTTGTTGGCAAATATCATAAATTGGATATATATCGGCATTTATTTAACTACTAAATCTAAATTACAATGTAACTCAGTTTTAGGCTATTTGAAATTGTAATACGTAGCAGAAGCCAACAGTGACTTTGAAAGATTTGCAAAGATCCATGTCTGAGGTGGGAGCCAATGTTCATACATTGACAATATCCCAGTCCCTATACAAAACTGGCCTGCATGGGCGAGTGGCAAGAAAAAGGCCATTACTGAAAAAGAATCATCTTAAATCTCGTATGGAGTTTGCAACAAATCATGTAAATGATACTGCATACATATGGCAAAATGTTTTGTGGTCAGACGAGACAAAAATCGAGATTTTTGGTCTAAATTCAAAGCATTATGTCTGACGCAAGCCCAACACAGCACATCAACCAGTCAACACCATCCCAACTGTCAAGCACGGTGGTAGCAGCATCATGTTATAGGGCTGCTTCTCATCAGCAAGGACTGGTAAGCTTCTCAGGTTTGAGGGGCAGATGGATGATATAAAGTACAGGCAGGTCCAAGAGAAAAATCTGCTTGAGTTAGCCAAGAATCTAAAACTGGATCGAAAATTCATATTTCAGCAGGACAATGACATGGAGCAATGACTACTCCAAAATTACTTCCTACGGCAATGTTTATTATCTAAATCATTTATTATCCTTAAATGATATTCGTAAAATGTAGTGTTTCTCTTTTAACCCTAGAATCACCTAATTGGACCACTAGCTCTATCGACATTTCAAGCACAGTCTGGCATGGCCAGATGGTTAGGGTACTCGATTCGCAACCTGCAAGTCGCGAGTTCGAATCCCCATTCCATCAAACATGCTCACATTTTCAGCTGTGTGGGCGTTATAATGTACAGTCGATCCCACTATTCTTCGATAAAAGAATAGCCCAAGAGTACAGGCGAGTCCTATAGGAAAACCTGCTTGAGTCAGCCAAGAATCTAAAACTGGGTCGAAAATTCGAAATTTCAGCAGGACAATGACCCGAAGCACAAAGCCACACTGGAGTGGTTTCAAAAGAAAAAAGTGAATGTCCTGGAGTGGCCCAGTCAAATTCCTGACTTGAATCCAATGGAAAACTTATGGCGAGACTTGAGGATTGTAGCCCATCAATGATCCCGAATGAACTTGTCAGAATTGGAGTAATTTCGCTAGGAAGAATGAGTAAACATTACACCATCCCATTGTGCAAAGCTGACAGAGACCTATCCAAAAAGACTCACAGCAGTAATTGCTGCCAAAGGTGCTTCCACCAAGTACTGACTTAGGGGGTTGAATCCTTATGCAATCGACAAATTTCAATTTATATGTTTTTGTAGGTTTTCATGACATTCAATCTCCTTCACACATAACAGTGTTAAGTTTCATCATTGGAGTTTCAAATAAAAACAAGCTCATGAAAAAAAATTTTTACATTATTTGTATTTTATCAAAATGCAACATTATTGGTAAGGGTGAATACTTTTGCAAAGCACTGTATGTTGGAATAAGAATGGCCAGTCACGTAAATTTCTTGCAAACTAAAACATATTAGATTTAAACAGTCTGGAAGGGGATCTTAAAGAAAAAGTGCCTTAAAGAATCCAGTCAAAGCTACAGTCCCATGTGAATAAAAGCAGATACATACATTATGTTTGTGTTTACTTCTGTGATAAAAATTATTATTTTTTGTACTTCACTTTAGTTTTAGTCTCATTATTCCATTTAACATCATGACTCAATTAGTAAAAATTAAGCATTACTTTGTTATTGATATATTGGCCAAATCTTCAGTCTAAAGACAATATAAAGTAATCAATTGGTAAGTTTGGAATAAGTGGCTTTTCGTTATAATAAATGCAGGGTAATGCATGTGGGATATATCAATTAGAATTATAAGTATAAGTTTAATAAGAATTACCTTGACAGGGTTTTAGAATAAAGAGATCTTGGTGTTCTGGTTGATCAGTCTTTTAAGTCATCCAAGCAATGTACTATTTCTAGTGGTAGGGCAAATAGGATTTTAGATTGTATCTACAGAAATATTGAATATATGTCTAAAGAGGTTATAATATAATTGGTTAGATCAAATAGGTGTATTGTGTTCAGTCTTGGGGTCCTTACCTTAGAAAGAACACTGAATTGTTGGAAAGAGTCCAAAGGAGGGCAACTAGACTGATACATGGGATAGAAAGGCGGTCAAACAAGGATGAGTTAAGATATCTGAAATAGTTTTCTCTCGAAAAAAGAATAATTAAAGGTGATATTATTGAGGTTTTTGAGATAGCTAAGAGAAAAGATAGCATTGATATATCATCGTTTTTTCATATTTATGGTAAGAATAAGGGGACATAACCATAGATATTGGCAGGTAAGCGTCATCTTCAGCTAAGACAACTATAGTTTTCTAACAGAGTGGTTAGTTTTTGGAACAGATTTTCTTCAAATATCGAAGGGCAATTATTTTAAGGGAGTTTAAAGGAATACTTAAGGGAAAAATATTTGAATGATAAGGGCTGGCTTTAGGGGTTTTGTTTTTCGAGTTTAGCATACTAGATGGGTTGGCCTAGATGGACAAATAGGTCCTTTATTGTTCTTAAATTATATGTATATATAACTCAAAGGATAACTCAGATTTACCCGAATATACCACAGAGTGGATAGGTAGGAAAACATTTTGGTGCCATAACCTCAAGATATCATATTGCAAAGTTTTCTATATTTGTTGAAGTGTGTACTGCACTTTATTCCTGCTCTTGTGCAATAAGTTTAGAAAGTCTTCATAGTTAATGAAATGGCATTTTCTATGACTAGAAAGGAACCGAAAGGAAGAGTTGGCCACAAATGGGAAATGGTTATTAGAGTTTCAGGTCTAGGAGAAGTCCTCTCCTGGATGTACTACTTTTGAAGGTGATGCAGTGATCTATTACTTCTATCTAACAACAACCAACAACTCAGTAAGAAGAACTACTAATACTTAATACATATACAGTGAGTTTGAGACAGAATGGGACAGTCTGTATAGAATTCATTAACTTATGCTAGCCATAGAAACACAACTACAGCTCTGGTTGAACCCATTCAAGAGTATCAAAGAGAGACTGGAGATACAGTAGATGGACAACATCTATCAACCAGAGCTATCCCACCAGGAAATGACAGATGGTTGGTACCAAATGGCGAAATAAGTAAATTATGGGGCAGTAATGAGCCTCTTCAAGCTAGAAATATTACTGGAACAACCATGGACAACAGTGGACCTTAGGTCGGGCAGAATTGATGGATGAGTTGCCGAGGACTTCTTATCATTCTAGTACCCAAGAGCAGCGGCATACTGTTCTTCAGAATGTTGGGGTCCCTGTGAGTCTTTACCATGCTACACCTGTGATATCGTGTACATATCTGTCAGGAGATGGCTGGGAAGGTGAGAGTCACAGTCATATTCCTTTTGAGTGAGGCAAAACAGATCACTCTGTCAACATGCAAAGGCACAATGAAAAAATATTTGGAACATCTCTTGAAGTGTTTTAGGCAGGCAACTGCCTAGAAAGGCTGTAGAATGCTTCGATCTGAGTTTATATGGTCCATCACTAGAATCCACTTAACTCTTGAATCAGGTGAAACGCTGGGACTGCCAGATAGCCATTACTGAGTTTGTCAGAGGCTTACCCCAGTAGAAAACAGAGCAATCCATTTGGCTGAGTTCAATTCTTGGAAGAGGGAAACTACAGAAAGCTTGACCACTTACCTGAATGATCTCTACTGTTTGCATGGTAAGGCTTATTCTGCCATAGCCTCAATGGATAGAGAGAATATCCTCATTGTTAGGTTTGTGGAAAGATTACCAGGGATATCCTGCTGCATCACCTGAGTGTGAGATATCTTCTTACTATAACCAAAGCAGTTCCTGTCATGATGCATTACAAAGTGATAACTTCAAGCTTCCTGCAAGAGTCCTAAACCCATGTTGTGGCAGCTGCAGTGACTTTGTCTCAGACAGATCATCTGAATAAAGCACTGATATTGCATGAGGTTCTAGCCCTGCCGAAAAATCAGTCACACATTCCAGCATTGCGATGCTATAACACTGGTATCCTATACTTGTCCTCCCATAGTATATACACCACAACCTATGAAACTGATTCCACCTGTGTGTTATCCTGGAAGGGAGAAGTATTCCACATGCTTCACCTGTGGGATGTTGGATCACTTTTTAGTGAACTGCCCATACCTTGTTTAGCAGCAAGATGTCTTAGACAAGACTATCAATTTCAAATGCGGGTGCAATAAACACAGGATAATCACAGCAGGTTGTGAATACTTCTGCTACTGCTCCGTGAAACTAGAGGAGCCAAAACTGGTCCTGTTCACTGACTTGGGGGGATTCAAAAACAACTTGCATCAAAAAGTGTGTTGGTCAACTCAGCTCTCTTAGAGCTGGGTGGTTCTTTGTACATACCCATTGGAGTTGAAGAGTGACAGGTAGGGTTCCTGGTTGATACAAGAATGGTCAGAACCTTGATAGCTCATATGGTATATCAGGTCCTCTGAGCAAAACACCACAGGACCAGTCGACAGGAACTTCATTCTGGTGGATGGAGATGTTATGTTCTCACTATGCCTGGGGGTATCGCTTTCACAATGAAGATAATTGTTGCTGATTTAAGTTCTAGCATCGACATCCCCAGAAAGGGTGTCTTGTGGAGATTATCAGGCCAGTTTTCCCTGTACAACTAGTTGTGCAAGAGGAAGTCACAGTACTCGCCATGTACACAAGTGGTGTTCCATGGTTTACTACAGACATGTCTGTGCGTAAGTACTCTGTAAGGCAGTTATAGAGTACATGCATGAAGTAAGCTGTTTCCTGTCCAGAAATCAAGTAGCATTAGTTTAGGCAAGTATCTGTCTGAAGGAGATTAAATCTTAGTGTTGTACAGCAGTTATGGACATTGGACGATCATTTGCATGGTAAAAGAAGTGGGGTAACTGATGATAGAGATAATAATAGGGTTGTGTCTGTCGTACCACATCCAATAGTAAATACATGGATAAAAACACATCATATCACAAGTTAAGGTTATGCAGAAAATTTAGCTTCAGTGCAGTAGCAGTAACTCAGTGATCTGTTGGTTCAATATGTCAATGTATTTATGGGAGCAGATGGTTAATTTGGTCGAAAAACAGTCATACAACATTACACGCAGGCTACCCTGGAGCACTAGGGATATAGGCAATGTTGAAGTACAACATATGTTAAAAGATGGAATCATACAGCCATCAAAGAATGCTTGTTTTTTTTTGTTTCTAGTGGTGATTGCCAGGAAGAAAAAAAGGAATGTATATGTTCTATATTGATTTTAAGTGGGTAAACACGGTAAACTGCATTGATGCCTTTCCATTACTGAAAACATATGAATGTATGGATGCATTGAAAGGGGCCCATTGGTTTAATATGTTATGATCCTAGACCTACAAATAATTTTAGCACAAGAGATGGCTTGTACAAGTTTTGTGTCATGCTGTTTGGCTTGTGTAGCATTGGCACCATTTTTTGAGAGACTAATAGAACATACATTGAAGGATTTGCAATGGGAGAAGTGCTTGATATACATCAACAACATTTTGGTATTTGGTCACACATCAAGTCTGTGGCTGAGAACCCGAGTGTGGTACTTCAGTAGATATTCTTAAGGGCAGGCTTGAAACTAAAACCAGAAAAATGTGCATTCATGCAAGAAAGAGAAATTATTTGGCCATATTGTGGACTGAAAGGGAATATCCGTGGATCCTGCTAAAATAGCAATGGTAAAAGACTGGCCTCAAACTTTGACCAAACAGGAAGTTTGAGTTTCCTTGTTTTTGTGTCGTATTAATGACAGTTTGTGGCACTTATTCAAGATCACCTTACCATTGTCAGCTCTTACTAAGGCAGAGATGTACTTCAGATGGACTGATAAATGTAAGCAAGCATTCCAGTTACTGGAGTGTGCTTTAGTAGAAGTCTCAGTGTTGGCATATCCATGACAAGATTGTGAATTCCTGCTAAACATTGATGTCAGTGGTATGAATTCAAATAAGTTTTATCACAGTTGCAGGTCTGAGTAGAACATTTAATTGTGTAGGCTAGTCATCATACACTCATGACTCCTGAATACAGATAATATAAGACAAGGAAGGATTTGCATGGAATTCAGGAAAGATTATAATACACTGGATGAGTATGATTTAATTGTACACTATTGCCCAGGCCCACAAGATTGAAACACAAAAAGGATATTCTTAGACCTTGTCTATTCATTATATGTCCTGATATTGACACTGTGTGGGAGTTGAGACGACTTCTGTGATAATGACAACAAGCCTTATAGTAGGCGATTCTACCAGTGGATGGTTGTCATGACTAATGGGTCATTAGCACTGGGAAGATCAATTAAATGGCTCAGATATAGCGTGGGCAACCCTTGCTGTGCAACAAGATAAAGTATGACAAGCTCAGATTGAGAAATACAGCACAGATGTATGTAAAAGCAGTTATGAGTGCAGGAAAATGTGCTGTCTCATTTTTATCAAATACCAAGTAGTGTTTCTCAGTCTGTGTTACAACTGGTAGTACTCAGAACTTTTAGGCATGAGATTCTCCAGATTTTGCATAACACAAAGACTGAAGGTCACAAAGGTGTTACTTGCTAACTTTGAAGGGCGGTTCTTCAGGCCACATTCAAGTCGAGATGTTCAGCACTGGTGTGAACACTTTACAGTGTGTACCACTCAGAGAAAAAGCTGGCCTAGATAGGTAAGCTCCAGCAAATAATTGTTGGTTTTCCTCCGCAGAAAATAGCCCGAAATATCGCTGATCTATTCCTGGAGACGGAATGAAGCCACTTATACATATATATTCAAGGTTACCGACTACTCTACAAAGTGGGCCAATTTTTATCCATTGATCAATATGTTCTCACAGTCCATGGCTAATGCACTGGCAGAACACTAAATAGCTATATCTGGATAATCTGAAGGGACCTATATGACTTAGGGACCTAACTTTAACAGCAAACTGTTCTCTGGGTTTTGTAAAATGTTAGGTATGGAGAAGACAGACACTTCACCTTGTCTAACACTTCAATGTGATAGTTTAGTGGAATAGGTGATACAGATTGTCAAGCATTGCTGAGTTTGAAAACCCCCAACCCAACCGAATGAAATTAACATTTACCATATATCATGATGGCATATCGTGCAACTGAACGGAGTTTACTATGTTGTTTTCCAAATATGCTAATATTTGATTGAGAATTCTTGGTCTCTGTGACATGATGTATGGTCCTCCACCGAGAGTGGATGTCTTACAATGCCACAAAAATATGTAGCTTGGTTAAGATTTGCATTAGTTGTTGATGAGCATAATTTTGTATGTCAACAGGCAGGAAGTCTAACACCCTAAGACAGTAAAGGAACGAATGTACCAAAGCAGAGACAGACTGTGACATAGTTTTGTGCCAACACCACCGAAGTCTCTTGACTTCGTCTGCCAAGACCTCATTCTGTGCTCTGACATGTAAGTCTATTAATGCACAAGTTATACCAGTTGAGAGGCACAGGAAAGTACATAGTGCCCCAATATGACCAATAAGCCTCTTATGAGTTGACTTGACCAAGAATCAGAAGAGGAGGTAGTCGAGTCAGATGAGGTTGAAGCCCTTGTTTTATAACACTTCAAACCTGGAGATGACAAGAAAAGAGCTGAAAATACTTATTTGGATGTTAAGAATAAGTAAGATGAAGAAGTGTCAAATCCAGAGGCAAGACTCAGCTCCGACTGTCCACAGAACCATAGACGCCCTCCCATTTAATATGACTGGTATTTAACCTGATCATCAACAGCTAAAACAACCACTGGTTGTAGGATCATTGACTGAAAAAAAAAGTGGCAGTCCCTGCTCTCCAAGTTTTCAAGTGATACTCATAATACAATATATGCATTACACTGTGTGATTTGCACTTGATTATCACGAAGTTAGGACGGTTAGTGTTAGTAGATATAATGCCTAGTGCATAATCAGTTTGCAAAACCGGAGATGAAAGCTAGGAGTTCTGAACTTAGCTGTAAGGGTGTCGCAACCCTTGCTTTCTGAACTATTGGATGGTATATTGCGAGGTGCAGTATATACTCTTCTTTCTATAATTACTACTCGATCATTTGAACTTGGGATAGTTTGCTTATAGCAAGATTAATGAAACCAAAAGGGCGAGTTTTAATTTCCGAACTATTGAGCAGAGTTTCACTATAATCATCCCTATGATTATGGCGTTGGTGCATTGCACATACCCCGTTTCTTTGAAGGTATACATAACAATACTTACTAATATAATTCCGAGATTACTACGTCTATCTCAACGAAACTCGGTAAGCTTTTAGTAAACATTACAAGTATGTTGTACACAAAAAAAAATCAGATTTTATTTAAAAAACTAAATTTACTAAAGATTTTCTTGAATTCACCAAGCCTTTTCTGGGTCAGTATGAGTGAAAGGAGAATTTTAATGCTAAGAATAAAAATACTTTTTCATCCTAAATGAATATCAAAGTTCTTTCACCCAAATTTTATGATTCATCTCTTAGTTCCTCTACCATAGAGTTAAAAATATGAAATAAAACCAAAAATGCATTTTTTTTTCTAGAATGGCTACAGATTGTAAAAAACAATTATTCATTCTGAACAGCCTCAGACTTGTATCACTTTGAAATCTGTTTTTATTGTTCTATTACCAATTGAACCATGTCTAACTGGTGTACAAAAAGGAGTAAATTACTCAGTGAGAGCTTAGTACAAGTTAGGGTAACCATAGTATCAAATTACATCATGTGACAGCAACTCATGTACATTGCTTAAGAAGTTATTTATTTATCTATTATTTAAGTTGTCTGGCATGGCCAGGTGGTTAGGACGCTCGAGTAATCTGTGAGTCGCGGGTTCGAATCCCCATCCCACCAAATATGCTCACCCTTTCAGCCGTGGGGGTTATAAGTGACGGTCAATCCCACTATTAGTTGGTAAAAGAGTAGCTCAAAAATGGTGATAATTAGCTGCCTTCCCTCTAGTCTTTCAATGCTAAATTAGGGACGGCTAGCGCAGATAGCCCTCGTTTAGCTTTGCCCGAAATTCATCACAAACAAACAATTACTTAGTTTTCTTAGTCTAACAAGTTTATCATTTTTACATATTAGATATTTTTGTTTAGAAATATATAATAGCTCGAAAACTTCTCTGGTGAAAAAGAATAATTTTTGAATATATATCGTTACGACATCGAGGTCACGTGACTAGTATCACACCACGTCATTCTCGAACTTTCACGTCTTTTCCTTAAATCTCGTGATCTTTCTAGATATAGTGTAGTCTTGTATATATAAAACCGGCCACGAAGCGACGGGGAGGTAATGAGTAATTGAACTGCAGTCAGAGAGTGTGTAATTGAACAGAGTATTGTTGAAGTCGAGCACGTGAGACGTTCGTTGAGAATAATAGTGCGACTGTTGAAATTAAGTGTATCGCAAAGTTATATTCAGAAAGAATAAAAC
>NW_013667215.1:141067-143566 GCF_000517525.1 Limulus polyphemus | reverse complement strand
CTCGTCGTGTGCCCTCACTATAGGTGATTAGAGGGTACTAACTTTACAAATTATATAGGTTACACTAATGTGACGTTTAGGCGGTTCGTTTAACTATTATACGTGATGTACGTTCTTTTTTTTTGGGGGGGGGGGTAATGAAAGGGTTCCAAAACGCGTCATTAATTTCTTGACGACCTAATACAATCATTAAACAGTTGGTTAGCTATATAATATCGAATAATGAATTCAATGACATGACATAACATTATTCACATAGAAACGATACACAAGATTTTGTTTAACAGTTAATAACATTTTTTGTTCTCTTTCAGTCTGTTATCTCACCCTTTTTTTCAAATTTACAGTTTTACATTCAAAATTTAAATATACAGCTTTACCACCAATGTACATTGATAAACGTGGCGTCAAAACATCGTTTATAATTCAAATTTTAAGTTTATTTGTTTTAACTTATTAATTCAAAAAGAAAGTATTGAAATAAATTTTCTGTGTCACTTGATGCCTCTGATTTTAAATTTTCTTTTTACCCTTATATAGGTTTCAGAATATACACCAGTTAGAAACCCCAACTACAGATATGTATAGACTAGAATTTAAAATAAGAGCCTCTCTCCTTCTTTATTTTCTAAGACATCAATAAATTTGTTACACTCACCACAGATGCTCCTCCCAATTCTTTATGCTTTTTGAAGTTACTTATAATTTTATATACTCACGCTTACTTGTTCACGGCATATGTTTATAACCAATATAAAGACTATTTTATGAACTACGTGATTATAATGTATTTATTTTAATTTATTTCGGTAAAATACACCATTTCACAAGTAGATTTTATTGAGGGTTGATGGAAGTTGGTGTTTCCGTACCAAATAAAATTTGTTTAATTTATTTATAGAAAATTAAAAGCCCAGATAAGTTATAGTAGTTTCAAAGCATTCTATTCCACTGTTTCAATTATTGCTTGACGTTTTAAAATGTATATTTAAAAGCTACACGAGATATTTTTGGGGCAAATAACATAGTCGGGAAATACAAAACTTACAAATGCAGCTCACTGAGTACAGAACTGTCTGTTAAAGTTCCTCTTTTTACGTATATAGTAAGACCCCGCTTTAAGTTTATTCATTATAGAGCTCTTAGTCTCCTTGAGAGTTTTGTGTGTAGTTAAGCGCAAAGCTACACAAAGGGCTATCTGTGCTCTGCCCACCACCGTTATAGAAACCCGGTTTTTAGCATTGTAAGTCCGCAGACATACCGCTGTGCCACTGGGGAGCCTCCTTAACAGACTTTTGTTGAGTGAAAAAATTAGCGAGTGAGTGAAATTGTGAGCGTTGATTAAGCTAAATGAAGGAGTTGCAATACAAGAAATAAATTATTTTATTAAGTGGAGTGGACTTTACATTATGTTTTTTACTGAATAATCCAAAAGAACCTGCCAACAATAGAAACATTATAGCATTATTAGCGAAAATTAAACTTAAAAAAAAGTCATATATAATAAAAATGAAACAGAATTAAAAACACTAAATAATTTATTTGTCTAAGTGCAAAGCCATACAATAGGCTAGTTGTGCTCTATTCACTACGGGGAATCGAGACCCGGATTTTAGCACTGACACATCCTCAATAACTTAATCTTGAGCTTCTTATTGTGTGGTAAACAAATGCCGCAACTTCTTAAAAACTTCTGTTCATTTGTTTGGTGGTAAGCACAAAGCTACAGAGTGGATTATTTTTTATATACTCACTGTAAGAAGCGAGCCTCAGATGTTAGCGTCATAAACTCTCAAGCTTATATCGCTGAGCCACCAAAGTGAAGTGTACAAAAATGCTCGATAGTTTCCTGAATTCTCTCGAGTAGAATTTTCCGTACAGTGTAATTATCTGAAATATTCAATTTCCTGTATAATGAAAATTTGAAAAGATAAAAATAAATAGTAATCATATATTCCACGCGTTTGAGCCAGACCCGGATCCAACTCCTCTGGAAGTATAGGGGCAGTGTAGATTTTGTTGTCTTCTTAGCGATTTAAAAAATCATACATATGATTTTTTTAAACAGCTAGAGCGAATGAATTTGGGTGGGCCATAGAGAAATTTCGGGGCGTACGGCCTCTCGTTACCCTTCCCCAGCAGCAGCCCTGGTTTAAGCTTTTGAAATTGCAAAACATATTGTTACCTTGTTACTTAAACTAACGTATAATTCATGCAAAAAAAATGAAAAAGGTATACTCCCAGTTTAGGCAAAAAAATCTTAAATTTACGACCGATATGAAATATATATAGCATAAACATGTACATATAACCTAAAGGCTATAATTAAAGATAATAGTAACTTTCATTGATATTGATTTGACACAATTAGCTTATCAAAAAATACGATCAAAAGAGTGTAACAATAATTCTTTGTCAACATATATGATTTTAGCTGCTACGTTTAACTTCTAAATGCGCGATGGTTGAATAATTCATTTAAGTCTAAAAGTTAATCTG
>NW_013667215.1:112406-140913 GCF_000517525.1 Limulus polyphemus | reverse complement strand
ACGAGGCCTATATGTGCTAGTGATAAACTAGAGGGAAGGCAGCTAGTCAACACCACCCACCGCCAACTCTTGGGTTACTCTTTTACCAGCGAATACTGGGATTGACCGTTACTAATAACGCTCTCACGTCTGAAATGGCGAGCATGTACGGTAACAGGGATTCGAACCCACGACCTTAGATTGAGAATTGAAGGCCAGGCCAAGTTTGCCTGCTGATTATAAGTATTATTTCACTAAGGAACAATATGTTTAAAACAGGTACTACGTTTCGATCACTGGTGTAATCATTTTCAATTATACGGATTTTTGTCGTACCTGCTTTTAAGATATTCTTCCTTAGTGTAAAAACTATAACTTGTAATAAAATAAAAACTTTATCTAATTTTTAGAGAATGCTTCGTTGTAATTAATTTTAGTATTATTATTTTGTCGTAACTTAACCTTAAATGTGACCAGTACGAGTCTTTATAGGCTTAACGGAAGCGACATTATAACTTAATCACAAAAGCATATTGTTACGCCTCCGGTCGTTAGTTAATTTTCCGTATAATTTCTTTCCGAAGAAACTTTAGTGATGCAAGTCCTTTCTTAAATAAAACTGGTTTAAGAAATTAAGTGTATTGCAAAGTTGTATTCAGAAAAAACAGTCGCGCTATAACAAACGCTATAATTCACAAAGAACGTCTCACGTGCTCGACTCAACAATACGTCTCTCTATCCGCAGTTCAATTACACATTACCTTCTTGCCGTCAGTTCTTACCGGTTTATATATACAAGACTACCGCATATCTATTAGGTTCTCGAGATTTCAGGAAGGGACGTGAACGTTCGAGAAGTGCATGTCGTGTTACTAGAGTCACGCGACCTCCGCTGTCGTAACAATATTTTAAATTACTCTAAGTATTATAAGTGCATGATAAGTTAGTACTTGTGGTACACTTTAAATAATGATACAAAAGTAAATGAGCCAACAGGTGAAACACATAAGCTCCAAATGATAAAAAAGGTATAACAAACTCGAAATGAAATTTTAAAATTATTTATATAAAATATCATATACAAATAAAGAAATCAATTAAACATACAATAAAAAATCTAAGAACGGGATTCTCGTCAAAAACTAAAGAAAGAAATGTTCTGGTTTGAAATATAAGTTGTTGTTGTTTTTTAAGGGAAAACATAGCACAGCTGAAATATTCTGTAATAAATATTTTCCTGAAATAACTTTGAAACAAATGTTATATTGAAAACCAAGAACCTAAAATATACAACAAAGAACTATGTGGTTATTGGGCATCCTCTGGGATCTTTTAAGATAGAAAAGAGATTTTACGTCGATGTAAGTGTGATTCAAGGTAACTGACTGTAAACCACACATAAGTGAACATAAAAGAAGCAGCTGAACAGGTTATTATGTTCTGTACCCATAGGCCAACCTCTTATGAGACTATACGGGCAGACAAGATAAATTATTTCCTCTCATGCATCCCGTGGAATACAAACAATGACCGAAAATAAGGTTTGAGTGTGACTATTATAATAATTTCAGAACTAACGTCCAAGGCCTGTAGTCGGGAAGCTATGGGTTGAATAAAGAGTGTGACAGTGATAGGTACTCTATGTCAATTTAAAAGTACATACCTGAGAAGATGAAATCAAACAAATCTGTAAGAATATACTGGCGCAAAAAAGCGAAACTCCATGCATTATTTTTCAAAAAATCTTGACAAAAGTGTCTAGTTTTGGATTATTTGAGATGGAACTAGAAAGAAGGATATCACACATCTGAAAAAAAAATCGTAACTGAAAGCATTAAAGTAAAAAAATGTTGTACTGTGAAAATTAATTTATTTTTACACTTATCAAAGCTGAGCAGGAAGACTCAGTAGACCAGTTACCTCCGTCACCTTCAGTGGCAGAGGTTATGTTTTCACCCCTGTGAGTGTGTGTTTGTTTGTTTGCCAGCAAGATTTCTCGAAAACGGCTGAATGAATTTGAACGAAAGTTGGTATACATTTAGACTATGACTCAACTTAGAAGTGATTAGTTTATGGAGGGTCAAGGTCACGAAGATCCTAAAAATGCATATTTGTTAACACAGGGACCGATTTTTCTCACTATTTTTGCTCTATAACTGAATAAAAAATGATCGGATTTTGATGAAACTTGATGGACATATGTGGAATATTATTCCTCATTGTCCTGACAAAAATGGTTCGTGTCCGTTGGTGATATACGGACACATTATCATATTTTTTGAGGGCCGAATATGTTCAACGCTGCGTGGCGAAGGTATGAGCTCTACTGAGTGCCCCTCTAGTTAATCATGGAACTCTTTGTACATCCTTTCAAAAACTAGATCTGAAGTTTGCAGTAAACATCTGACTCTGTACTGAGCAAGAACATTAGCATCACCAGAAAATTATACTTTCTATATTTATTTATCTAACAATCCAAATTATTTCCTTTTCACAAATTTGTAAAATGTCTATACTTCTAGGACATTCAATACGTTTAACTAAGCCTTTTTTGGTTAATGAATCCTTGATCTCTTAAAAATATTGACTTGACATCTATTAGGGCATCTATTATGTGTTTTAGTTAGAAACACAGACAAGTGAGTGTTAGACTAAAAACATATTCAACTTGTACCAACTATATAAACAAGTCTTCAAATTATTTACCACATCTTCTTCATTTTCCATGTTTCCAAAGCTACTAATGTTTTACTATAAAGAAATTAGAATAACTGTGTTTGATATGCTCATTCTCTGATACTTGATAAAGTTTTTGAAAAAGTCGAAGTAGCCTGTTTTTAAAGACCAGTCAGGAAATAAGTCGGTGTCACTGAACCGGCAGGTTCCTGTCGCGTCAAACGGATATATGAAATGGCGATTTAGTTTAGGATATGAGATTTTTGAAGTATATAAAGATCTAAATATAAAAGCCCAAGAGTTAAAGCAAAATTTGGTTTGAACATCAGTTGGTTGTCGAACAGTTTCAACGATTTGTAATAATGAACGTATCCAGCTATAGGCAGAAAAAATTGACGTTTTTAGTATCCCTTGTTGTGAGTCTGTTTATGGTAGTGATACTACTACCATCTTCAGTAATATCAAACGATTACATTTCACAAAGTAAGCAAAAAATAGTGGCACCGAACTCGGAAAATCACTATCCTAGTAATAATATATCTTTACCTGATTTTGTATACAACCTGTATCACCAGATGTCGGAGGAGTCTTGCGCAGCCTCAGAAGTACATATTGTATCAGCTACCGGTAAGAAAATAAGATTGCAGCTTCGTCTTTTACATTTTTTATTTCAATGTATGTCTGAAGTTTTAGGATATGATCAAGTTTGAAATATTTCAAATAAAAATATCAAGTAAAAGAGATACCACAACGATCTTATCATAAGTTGAAGTCAAGCTTTCGAGTATTTTTGTGAATAATATTTGAGAAATTTAGATAATTAAGTTTTACTTAAATGTGGTTCAAAAGAGACAACAAGTTGGATTAAGCTTCTCAATTAGACACTTAATTGAGAATAGATTATAGGGCTCTATGCATCCGTCTCCAGCATTAAATGGAGTGAAACATGAGCTGTGGAAGATATTGCTAAAGTTGGATTATAGAAATAGAGAATATATATAATTTGTTTCTTGTAAACCACAAAGACGTACAATGGATTATCTAAGCTTTGCCCACTACAGGGATAAAACCTCGAAATTTAGAGTCAAAAGCCTTCAAGCTTACAGCTAGGCCACTGAGAGGCAATTAAGATAACTGAAAGTTTACGATCTTTGTGTGCCACACAGTTTAAAATTAACATCCCAATTTTTTTTTCGAACACCATATATTGTTTGTTTGTTTTTAGAGCAAAGTCACATTAGGCTAACTGCTATGTCCACCGCGGAGGATCGAGCCTCGAATTTTAGCTTTATAAGTCCACAGACTTACCGCTGATATATATATACCAGAAGAATGCGTGTTGTTTTTTTTAATTACCCACATTTAGTTAGTCTTGACGAAAGTTCATTACATACAGTGAAAAGTGCTTGCTTAGGAATAAAGAATGAGTACTCGTTTTTTAATTGTACCTTTTTATTTATCTAATTTTCATATAAATAACAAAACTATAAATGATTATGTAATGGTAATTTATACCATGCGATGTAAAACTTTTGCATATCGAAACATAGACCGTTACTGAACATTTCCCTTTATTAATGGTTATCTTATTTGCAATCAAGTTAATCACAGTATGATCTTTACTGTTACTGGTCAACCAGACAAGTGTGTCCTCGCATGGCCCACATTCTGCTCTGAATGAACTGATCCCCCAGTTTTGACCATTCTAACATGAGATGTCCATATCTCCACAGATCTCCTTGCCCACACAGTCACATCATTTCTGACTGAGTTATCGATTGCTATGATCGAAGTTAGTCTCTGCTCTAACATACATTCCATGACTTTGACTGTGTTGACCAGTCCTGACCTTTCCCACCATATCCTACTGCCGCTCTTCTTTGTGCTTATCTTAATTCCACCTGTCTGGACCCACTAAATACTCTTGATGTTTTCCAGCGCATGTAACACCTTTACATCTTCATTGTACTCACTGGCCAATGATTCAATTGATTTCAGTCTCTGTATTACTGCTTTATTTGTACTCTATTTCCCTCTCAAGTGCTGACATAGTTGATTAAATATGGTTTTGGTTGCTCTGAGTAGCATTTGGCTAGCTATAGTCCTTTGTTTTTTATTAATGCTTCTCAAACCAAGCTAAATGAATAGTATGTTGATTTAGCTGCTCCTGTTGTTGTTATGTTTGCATTCTGAAACCTCCGTACAATGATTATTGCTGAATTTGTCACCCATGCACACAGGTGGATTTCACTCTCTTCACTGATTTCTCTCTCAGATGATCAATATGTAGATATTGTAATTTTGTGGTTCAACCCAACAAACAGAAAAATGACAGAGACCTTATGTGGAACTCTTCTGTGTACATATATCAGCGTGGAGAGGTGTTTGTGTGAAATCTGTAGCCAAATTCCAGCAGGTTTATCTGGTTGGATGGACACTTTGTTATCTATAGTTTACTGGAAGAGGCTTTTGCTGTCTTCTAGCAGATCCTCCACCACTCCTACTGACATGTGTGAGATGCTTGGATTTACCAGATCAACCATGTATGCAGTGAAGAGGAAAGGGCCCAGCAGGGCACTTTGTGGCAAATCAGAGCTGATTAAAAACATTTCAACTGATAGCACCATAATGCCTGTCCAGCATAGTCAATATCCATTGTATAAGAGAGTCTGAAACTCCAAGAGCCTTTAGCTTCAATTCAAAAATGACAATATCAATTCGTTTGTAGGTATCTTCAAGATCAAATAGCTTAGGAGCATAGTGCTGTCTGCACATACTGCTGGGTGCCTTGTATGACAGCCTCGACATTTGAAGTTGTGGATCTATTTGGTCTTATCCCTCTCACCTTGGTAAGTAGGGAATATTTCTTTTTCATGTCTCATACGAGTCTTTTCCACCAGTTACTCATACATGAGCTTTACTCATACATTTGACATTGCTGTCATTATATATCCATTCATAGTGCAGCGGTATTTGAAATGTTTGGGTAACACTGCCATTGAACAGTTCCATATTTTCCCTTACATTATTGAAAAATTTATTACTTCAGCAACCTCCAAGTTCCTTATCGTAAGTTTTGATTTTAGAGTATCTCACATTTGGGTTTGGTGCAGAATCGCCTTTTCTTGGTTAAAGAATTCTTTCTCATTCATCTAGTATCCTGATATTTCTGTCCACGGATCAGCTCCTGTTTGAATGCTGTCATTCACTTCCTATCATGTCTGTCTCAGATTTCTGCCCATTTTCTTGTAGCTAGCTCGTATACCTGTGCAAGAAGGCATTACCCTTTTCTTCATCATTTCTAAGACATTCACTCTTTGTCCCTTTGGTTTTCTGTGGCCGTACAACATATCAACTTGCACAGAAGTTTTGTTAAGTAAAAATCTCAGTATGCCTAAGAAGGTTTTCAATTATCTGCACTTTAAATAAGCATAAAATAAATCTTAGTTCATACATTGGTATTTAAAGTTGTCTTCGACATATTTCTGCTACAGCTTAGTTGTTTTCAGTGCATGTTTAATGAATATCATTCAAAGTTTGACAGAAATACACGAATTCCTTCTCTGTCTCTTTTTCTAGGTTTTGTTCATTATCCTAGATTGACAACTTTTCAACTTCAGATTCCAAGCGTTGAGAAAGATGTTTTGATTCAAAATGTTGAGTTGTACATTCAACCACCTTCTTCCTGTTGTTTAAAACCATGTAGTATGGATATTTACAGATACTCCCTAGGATCTGTGCAATACAACAGAGCTACAGAAGTTTCCAAAATTTTGTTACATGAGATATTTTCTGAGGATCTTTTCCCAGACTGTGAAGTATCGGTCAATGTTACCACGGTAATTCACGAACTGATACACCAAGGTCAAAATAAAATTATTCTATCTGTTTCTTATCAAGATGAACATTTTTCGCAAGCCAAAATGAAAAGTTTGTATAAACATCCAACAGAACATTTGCTAAAAGTGTACCTTATTTCTCATTACGTCGCCAAACCTGACTCATTTACACCACATTCATTCTCTAGGATGAAAAGAGACCTCAAGGACAGGATTCCTAAAAAACTTAGTTTTCTTCGAAAATCTAGCTTTCATGGGCATCATCTGTGTAAAAAAGTTCCCTTTTACGTTGATTTTAGCGAAATTGGCTGGGACAGTTGGATCATCGCACCTAGTGGCTACTGGGCACATCACTGCCAGGGTAGGTGCACATTTCCAATCAGTGAGCACCTGAATGGTACTAATCATGCTATTATCCAAAGCTTACTTCATAGCATTTCTCCTAACATTCAACCCGCATGCTGTGTTCCAACAAAACTGAAACCAATCACTTTATTGTTTCTTGACCATTATGGTAGTGTGGTGCTACGACAACATGAAGAAATGACTGTTGAGGAATGTGGATGTCGATAGCCAGCCAGTGACCTTAAAATATTTATTCAGGCGGTATAGATGTGTTTCACCAATGGTTTGTTCAGTTTGAAGCTGTAATTGGGAAGTAGAAGTACTGCAAATCATAATACGTATATGCATTGGAGATAAGTTGTACAATCGCCACCATCAGGTTTAACTTATTTTATGATGAAGAGTTTATATATATATATTAGAAGGCATAAATCTAAAGAAAATGAGTATCTAAAGGCATAAAGCATGCTTTTAGTAATATATTTGAAATTATAATAAAGTGGATTTTCTTTCAACAGTTAATTATAACTATAAGAACAGATAACTATAAGTATTTCTATCTGTATTATAGAACTTGTATAATATTCTGGTACCTTTAAAAATCAAAAGAAAAGCATTAGTTGGTTTTGTGTGAGCTGTATTAAATTATTTATATATATATAAACCTCTAAACTTTATATATATATATATGTGTGTGTGTGTATGCCTCAAGTATATGTAATTTTTACACTTTTGTAAATACAAACATGTTGAATTATACATTAATACTAAGTTTCACAGGTGTTAGATATTCATTATTATTTTACAACCTAAAACAAAACATGCATATACAGAGAGAGAGAGAGAAAGCTGAGTAGCTAAATTAAACAGATTTTGAATATGCAAATCACAGGACAGCCACAGCAAATATAAAGTCATGGTGGAGAGAATGTATAAAAATTAAATTTCTTTGAGGAAAGACATTACTGCAAGCTTATATGATGTAAAATATTCATACATTCAGATCAAGGATTTAGAATTTCCAAGATGGGGATATTGCTTGTAGTTAATGCCATTGAGAGACAAAAGGAGTATGATACAACTTGGGGAAACAGTAACATCTAGAGACCTGTAATATGTTGTACCCCAGTTGTAGAAAGCAAAGTGTGGGGACATGTAACACTTGAGAACCCATGAGCAGAAAAGACAGTGACGAAAGCTGTCCACGTGCCCCAAGCAACATTATTCAACACAATAACAAAGGATCTCCACCTGGAAAAGCAACAGAAGTCATGTGTACATAAGTTCCTTCCACAATATATTTTTTCAACTATCACATACCTGAAGCAACTGGAAAATTAACTGGGTATTTTTGTTATTCCATATGAATATATATTAGCCAAAATATCGGAGGACATGATATGAATTTCTCTGCATTTGGACTGTTGAGACAGGCATTGGGAGACCATTGTCCTCATACACTGAACAGATTATAGAAAGTATGTAGGGAGGAGTGTTGTACTTTGGACATGACAGCTTAAGATGGAGTCTTTTGTGATAGAAGTTATGCTGCAGTGCTATTGTCAAGATGCAAGGTCCTAAAATAGAGCATGAGCAGACATGGCAACAAGGACTGTAATGATGTGGCTAGGCTTAAAAATTGTTTAAATATAATGTACCCACTTTTGTAGTAAATACATACAGTCAAGTGTAGTACATCCAATACATAACTTGAGAAAAATGTAAAACAATTGCTAAGGGTGAAACATGTACTATAAGGGAGTAAGATATGTTGTATTTGTATACCACCCACATATATGTATATGTATAAAGATCAGTCAGTTAAGTCAGCTAACTGGAGGTTCAGAGAGTACAGGACTAAACGAATACAATGCTCTCCTGATAAACACCCAGAATCATCTAGGAATATATATATATATTCCAGGTTATTGTTTTTTATACATACAGACAAACACACACACACACATGCATGTTTATGCTTGCAAACATGAGATATTCCAAGTAAATAACTTGCAGACATTTACTACTTTATCTTTGGAATAACTACAATTTGAAGACAGTATGTGTGGAAGAACAGGTGTAATGATTTATTATAAGTGGAATATAAAAGACATGACACTATGAAGCTGAACAGAAATAAACATGTTATTTTCTGAAGAAGAATTGTTGGTCATTAAGTGGTACAGGCTGTGTATTGTGAAACTAAATTCAAAGAGCATTAATAAACTGTGTTTAAATAACAATAATAGAAAAGATGAATAAAATAGCATTTATCTACAGGAAGAACTAAAATCAACTTTACTGGCAAATAAACTGCAATTTATATAGTTACAATCAGGAAGTATTATGCTAAACAAAGACGAAAAATCATAGGTAACTCATATCTCTTTTAAAACAGAACTAAACCTGTTTGAAAACATCAAACTGCATAAATAATTCATCATCCCTCTTTAGCTGACCAATCAGAAAATTAAATTATAGGAAATAAAAAATATCAGATCTACTTCATGCAACAATCAAAGAGTATTCTTACATGCACATATACAATGGTGTGGTATTCTCAGGTTAACTGATTTCCTCAATGGATGTTAGTTAGGTCCGTTTTATAATTGGAGGATTGAAGATGTAAATCTGAATTTATCTAAACTGAATTTAATCAAAGAAATAAACAGACTGGATACAATGTTTTATATAAAATGAAAGCAATCTTCATTGAATTTATTGGGCAGACACAGTGTGCATACGTTTTTTCTCACAGTTGACTGCTCCTGGAATTGGTCAACAAGTTTACTTCTCTCAACATGTATTCATGTAGAGCAACTCACTTGAGATCCTGTGCAGTTATGTTTAAACCTAACGTTTCTTACTTAAAGAAAAACGTCGGATTTACTCATAGCAGCTAGTGTTCACCACATGATTGATCATTCTTATTCAATATAGAGGAGACCACAATCTCTAAATATAATTTATTCTACCAGTGAAGGGCACTGCTGTCACTGATCTTATTGTAAAACATGCATTCTTACAGTATTATCTCTAGAGAACAGCAAAGGAACAAAGGCAGTTAGAATGAAGTCAATTTAATGGTTTCTTGGACCATGTGTTGTGCAAAAACTATATAGACTTAAAACAAACAAAAAATACTGAAACTTTCTAGATTAGTATAAATGTGTAGAAAATACATGGTATGTCTTCATACCACAACAGATGTTTTTAGTTATCAGACACTGTTAAAAAAAATAACACTTAAAGCTGAATTTTGTATATGCCTCCAGGCAGGTGTAGTACATCCAATACATAACTTGGGTAAAATGTAAAAAATTGTTAAGTATGAAACATGTACTATAGTGGAGTGAAATATATTGTATTTGTATACCACCCAAACACATGTATACATATAAAGAACAGTCAGCTAACTGGGATTTCAGAGAATACAGGACTAAATAATATAATTCTCTCCTGATAAGTAGCCAGAATCATCTAGGAGAAAGGCTCAACACTTTTATAAGATCACAAATGTTTATTTACAAAAATAGAATTACAATTTAAAAACAAAGCTAAAAAAGGGAAAGTATCTAGTAATGCATGTCAAACTAAGAAGAGAAAGACTTTATTTAAAATTATCTTTTCAATCTGGTGTATTCTCCTGTAAGTTAAACAACTTGCATTATGCTGATGTCACAGTTTTAATAGTTGATTCAGAAGAGGATCTGCAAAAAATTTTAAATAAAATTGTTTGTGAAAGTGAGAAGAAGGGTTTAAGTATTAGCTGTAGGAAAACAGAATGTATGATAATTACAAAGAAGATCACTTCTGTATGTATTGTCAAAGTAGATAAGGCAGGTTTATAAAGTCAACTTCCTGGGAAGCTAGATAACATCAGGTGGTAAATGTGATCATGAAATAAAATGCAAAAGATGCATTTCTGAAAATGGAAAAGATACAAACAAATAGCAAAATAACCATGGGGATGAGGTTAAGAGTTTTGAATTACTGTTTTACATCATTTCTCATGTAGGCATCAGAATGTTGGACAACATCACCAAGTATAGAAAAAAGAATTGAAGCAATTGAGTTATGGTTCTTAAAGCACAACTTGAAGGTATATTGGACAAGTAACACAGCAAATGAAGATATTTTAACAAGAGTAGGTTGTAGGAGGAAGCTGCTGATTAACATCAGAAAGAGACAGTTGGAGTTTCTTGGACACATTATGAGGAAAGAAGAAATTGAAAGCCTGGTTGTAACTGGAAAGATTGAAGGAAGGAGAGACTATGAAAGACAGAGGTTGACTTGTGTTAAGAGTCTATCTAAATGGACAATTGTATCCACACTGGAAACTTTTTGTGCTTTAAGAAGATGACTTGTGTTAAGAGTCTATCTAAATGGACAATTGTATCCACACTGGAAACTTTTTGTGCTTTAGGAAGATGAGGTCTGTGGAAGATCTGTGGAGATAGTCTAGTGATGCGTGTAAACTAAGAAGAGAAGAATGAAGACTTTATTTTAAAAGCTATATTCTTAATTTGATGTTCACTATGAGGAAAGAAGAAATTGAAAGCCTGGTTGTAACTGGAAAGATTGAAGGAAGGAGAGACTATGAAAGACAGAGGTTGACTTGTGTTAAGAGTCTATCTAAATGGACAATTGTATCCACACTGGAAACTTTTTGTGCTTTAAGAAGATGACTTGTGTTAAGAGTCTATCTAAATGGACAATTGTATCCACACTGGAAACTTTTTGTGCTTTAAGAAGATGAGGTCTGTGGAAGATCTGTGGAGATAGTCTAGTGATGCGTGTAAACTAAGAAGAGAAGAATGAAGACTTTATTTTAAAAGCTATATTCTTAATTTGATGTGCACTACTGGAAGTTAATTAAATCCTAACCTAGAAGTTAAAATTATCCCTTAGTGAAGATTAAAATAAAGCTACAAAGTACACATTAAAACAAAAGCTTAAACTTCACTCCTTTAAAACTTAAACAAAGAATTCACTTTAAAGAAAGTTTAAAAGTTAGATTTGCGATACTCCATTACAAAATTTAGAATACTTGAAAAACACTGAAAAATCTCTAATAAATAATATTATTCCCTCTTACAGGGACAAACATAGCTCTAAATAAAAAAACAAAGCCTTGTTTGCACACAAAGTGCACATCACATTCAAACTTTTTATCCACTGAAAGTTAAACTCTAGGGCACATCTTTTCTATAAGAAAGTTGGTTAATTGCCAATTAGAAAATCCATATCATGCATGCTTTCACTAGCTGGAAAAGTTAGTGTCATTTGAATAAATCTGTGCATTTAAACTGAAAATGATAAAGAACACAATAATTTTGAAAATATTTACATCTTAATTAAAGAGGTAGCAATTGTTTGTTTATTTAAAGTTTAAGCACAAAGCTACACAATGGTCTATCTGTGCTCTGCCCACCATGGGTATCAAATCCAAGTTTCTAGCATTGTAAGTCCACATTCATACTGCTGTGCCACTGGGGGGCAAGAGGTAGCAGGCACAAATAGCACTCTCCTCTTCTACATTATGCTTATGTTAATGATGAAAAGTGGTATTTCTTGAAAGAAACCTAACTTAGAAGAATGTAATAAAAGACAGGATCTGGCTTCTAAAATTTGTATTACCAACATGTCTTAAAAAGCTAACAAACCTTAATTCTGTGTAAAGTAATGGCAAGTATCTTTAAAAGAAATGATGTCCTATCTTCTGATCCAGTGCACTATAAAAGCAGCAGTTAAAAACAATATTTAAAATAGATTAGCATTAAACTTTGACATGGGTAGATTGGCATCAAAGAACCAGCCTGGGCAATGTGATATGTTGCATACTGGCTAAACAATTAAAATTTAAAATCAATTTTTAAGAATACATCATATGCATTGGCCAAACTGGCAATTGCTTGTTATCCTGTGGGCCAATCCAAACCTGGTCTGTGATTGTTTTTTGAACAAAATATCTTGATTATGATAATCAAGATTTTAGGTAAATGTAAAAATTTGCATATTATGATTATAAAAAAAAAAATCATAAAGCTGAAAACTAAGCATTCGTGACTAAATTATTTCAGATTAAAATAATAAACAGAATAAAATAAAAATATTTAAAACAGGTATAATTAAAAATTTAATACAAATTTATACAAACCCAGATATGATGTTCTTTATCTCTCATGGTAGTGTTAATCTTCAGTTATGTAAAATTAGAAAACTCTCAAGTGATATGTCTTATCATCTTTGTACATTTCACTGAAGAAAAAGAGCTATGTCTGTTACTGTAAGTCTGTTTGATTACCAATTTTCTTGACTACAGTTCAATGGCATGGATTCACATTTTCACAAGGCTCACATGTGAAACAAAGATATTTTGTATCTTTATAACAATGGTGAAATCTGATAGATAATGTATGCACAACGTTTGTCTTTATCATTCACACAATCGCCTTTTGATAATTCCACGAATTTCAACTTTCCTTCTGGTCAGTCTGTTATAATCAAAGTCCAAAATAAGTTTGTCTGATGCTTTGGTTTTTCCATCCAAATACCACAGAATGTTTCAAATGTTCTCTTTTTCATATGTTAATTCATTTTCTTCACCAAATTTAATACATACATTAAAATTCACTGTTGATACTACCATTCAAGGTACTTCTAAAATTCAGTTTCTGATTTTGTTACAAACTTACAGCTATGGTGTTTCAAATATTGCTTCTGAATCTCTGCAATATTCCATGGTTGAACCATGCACACGTGTACTCATTTGATATAATATGAGGTTTACATATCTAATATGTGAAAGGACAGGTGTAGTGATTTGTTATAGGTGGAATAAAGACAACATTCATTGTGAAACTTAAATACAAATAAGCATTTGATTCATGAAGATACATCTGAATGACTGATTGGTTAGTGCTAGGACTAACATGTTGTGAGATATGAAGTCCATAAATCATATTGTATTACAATGTAAAGTAATGTAAGCAAAATGTAGTTAAATGTAAGAAAAGTGTAAACTTTATTTGAAATTAATTAAAGACAACTGGTATTGTCTAACTAAAGGAAAGATGCACATATGATCAGTAGAATAAACTTTATAAAACTTGGAAAACATAGTAAAACATTCTATATTCTCTCTCTGTAACTGACCAATTACAAAGCTGGATCACAAGTATCTGTGTTCCTTGTGACAGACATAGAGCAGTTATAAATAAATGAGGTAATATAGGACAACATACAACTATTGCATTAAACAGTAGATATCTTACATGACTGAATCCTACTACAGAAAGTAAAACCTAGAGTTCTAAGGAATACAATAAATCCAGTTGAGGTTGTGTGATAATTCAACTCTAGGTGTCACTCTCTAAAGTAGGATTCAGTCTAGAAGGCTGTTTCAAAGGGTAATTGTTTTGTGTCTTACTTGACTTTGTGTATGTATAATTACTTTATGACTGACAGAATTAAGGATGAGAAAAACCTCTGAATACTTGTGATCCAATTTTGTGATTGGTCAGCTACAGAGAGAATATGGATTGTGAGTGCAGTTTCTATCTTGAATGAGTAAAGTATTGCTGTCAAAGTCCTATTTCAGTCAGTTTATCATGTATGTGCCTTTTCATTGATTCATTCAGCTACCAAATAGTTTATTTCAAAGTAAGCTAATTTTATTTTGTTATATACAGTTTCTTTCAATTAAATACATTTAGTTTTACTTCCAAAACAATAATGAAATTTCTAAGAGATTACCAACCTTTATCTAGGTTTTATTTTTAATGTAACTCTGAAAATAATTTTTTGTTTGGTTTTACATTGAGTCTTGTTTCTTTTATTTTACCTACAACAGATTATTACACTTGCTTTTTCAAGTGTTAGATCCTCAAATTTCTTGTTTTTGTGAAGATCAGGTAAATGTGTGCTTTGCCTATTTTTGAAATACTACACCTGTCTTAAGAGGTTCAACTTTTTGGATTTTTCCTGTTTTCTCTAGAAAGTAGACTTTGAGAAGAAGACTTGATGTAGGTGTTCAAAATTGTTAAGGGCTTGGTCAGTCTTCCTATAAATGGTCATTTGAGTAATAGAATGAAAATCCTAGAAATATAAATTTGAATTTCAGGGGGTAATAGGTTTAAGCTGTGGAAACCTAGATGCAGACTTTTTCTTTGATTTGTAGGTGTGGTAAACAGGCATATCATGTTCCCCTACCTTCTAAAGTAACACAGAATTGTTTGAAAACATCGGTTATTTAGTATCCAAACTGTCACAGTAGCAACACATGGTTCAGGATGTCTACCATTATCTTGTTCTAGTCACTTCAGCCCTTTATTCTGTTTTTAAATGAAATCCACTGCTTGCAAGAATATTTTAGTGCTGTATTTTGAGCCTGAGTTAAACTCGTTAAAAGTAGAATATCCTTTTCTCACCAAACTACAACATCGACTAAAATTGATAGTTGTCAGAGGACAGAGGTGAGGCCATCCACTGTACAAAGAAAGTGGGGTGATGTTCAAAATCTAGGTGCACTATGTTTAAATTTGTTTATAAGTAGTCAGGTAAAGCAGTTTGTGATGACAACCAATGGTAAGGTAGCAGTACTTTACCTATATGAAATTCTGTGTGGATTAATTTTTACTTAATTCAAAAAAATGATAGTTATAATTTCTAATCCATCACAAGATACTTAAAAATTAAAATTACATTTAGCAATGTTGGTTCTTCATATTTTTCATTTAAAATACAGGAATTAATTTGTATCATGACTAGTTTAGCACAGATTCATCTTGAGAGAGGGGAAAGCTGGCATGTTTGCCTGTTTGTTACTTATCAGGAAATTGGTTTTACATGAAAATACTACATAGGACAGTTTGCTTGATGATGTAGTGTGTTGTTAGTTTGAGATACATTAAAACTCTATTGGATAGATATATTAAAACAGTATATACTTTTCGTATGTGTAAAGAATGACCTCAACGGGCTGAATGTTCTTATGTTACTTTGCTTTTTCTATGTTGTTACAAATTAATTAATTTACCAAACTTAGAATTTTTCTGTCAAATCACCAAAGCCTTAAAAAAATTTAAATTTGATCAACAGATGTGTAAAGAATGACCTCAACGGGCTGAATGTTCTTATGTTACGTTGCTTTTTCTATGTTGTTACAAATTAATTAATTTACCAAACTTAGAATTTTTCTGTCAAATCACCAAAGCCTTAAAAAATTAAAATTTGATCAACAGATTACCATCTACCTATCACTTAAACTTCCTACCCATACCTTACACAGCCTGACACTTTTTCTAAATGAGAAAAAACATCCACCTTCCTGTAGAATTATTGTTAAAAGTCATAACACATGTTAGCCAGAAGATATGACTCATTGCTTTTTCATACGTTTATGGTCATGCTCATCTGGAACTTGTTGGATATATAATTTTACTTGCAACACTTTACTTTCTGTTCTTCTTATGACAACTCTTCATGTTCATCACCTATGACTGCAGTTCTCCAAATGTGGGGCATGACCTACAAGGTGAATGCTACACTGTAACAGTGGGTGAGATGATAGAATGATACATATGCATGTGTGTGTGTGTGTATATATATATATATACGGGAACTAGCTTGCAGATTTAAAATATACCTTTCTACTCCCGAAGTTATTCGTCAAATAATAAGGCTGTTCATTGGTAACTTTATTACAATGAATGCAAATTTACTATACAGCAAACAAATGCAGGTGTTACTAATAAAAGCATATGACAAGTGTAATGAATCATTTTGTTGTCCTTGGTGGTAAATGGGGTACTGAAGAATGTAAAGATTGTGAAGAAAAGCAGGCAGGGGTAAGTATGGCTAAAAGTATAGAAACTGAAAATACCGATGATCATACTTGGCTTTTCGTTTTACTATTTTTGTTCAGAAACCAGGTCTGTTGAACTGTTATGAAGCCATAGTGGGGAAGACGAACCAATGTCTTAGTGAAGTTGATATCTATAGCTTCTATTTTTCCTATTCATCGACAAGCTTTATTTCCATTTAAAGAAGTTTTCTATATTTTCAATTGCTTTCATTTACTACACTTTTTTCAAAGAATAAGGTAATATTCATTAATACAGATACACTAATTGAACATCTTAAACAAAAAAGAGCTTGAGGTACATATAATACTACAACTGATATCATTTTTATATAACTGTAAAACATTAATCACTAAAATATAGAATCACAAATTCATAGAGTATGGTCTTTTATTCATATTAAAAGCACTACAATTTATACTTGATACTAAATTAATATGATTTATAAATTGAATTAGGTGAAGAATATACGTGAAATTACAAAATCTTACAGAAAATAAAATGCAGTGATTCCTTTTAAAAGATGCACATTATACCACTTCCATACAATATTCTGGTAAATGAATTTCTTATAATGTTCAAGTAATTTCAAGACTTAAGAAATTATATAAATGAAAGAAATGAATTTTAGTTTAAATGAATGCATTTATAATTAGCTTCTGGACTGATACACTTACAAGAAATGGTGTTTTTTTCATCAGATCATTTCTTGCTGTGCATACATTGGTAGTTGAAAATGATACAGGTTCAGAAATTGTAATACATGCATTTCTAATTCCTCTTTGAAAACCAAGCCTTGGTTGGCACTTTTCAACTCTTCCTTTTCAATGGAATTCAGCTAAGAAAAATTAAAGTATTCATATAAAAGCTTCTCTTTCCATATAGACTATTTTCTATACATACAAATGAAGGATTAACTGTCAAAAAATACACCTAGATGTATACTAGCAAAGGTATTTGAAGAGCATATCTTGAGAAGACCCATTTTAATCAAAAGTAGACACATTTTTGGCATTAATTACAGTTTGGGCTCTGTTACTAATACTTGTCATTAACCATTAATATACATCTGGCGAAACAAATCATCACTCCAGCATTTTATAATAGGTGAGAATCTTTGACCAAAGATGTCAGTGACAAAACATTCACATGCCCAAGGCAACAGTATGCAATTTAATCAGGAATGATTATTCTGGAAAGTGACACAAACCTCATATACACAAAATGCTTTCAGGACATCGATTCAAGCAACTAAAGAATGAAATGGTATTTTTGCTATTCTGAAAGAAGACATAAATTGGTAAAGTTACTCATGGATATCTGTGCAATCAGACTATTAAAACAGGTGCTAAAATACTGCTGTCCTCATACACAAGATAAATTGCAGAAATCATGCAGGTTGAAGTGGTATGCTTTGAACAGGACAGTGTTACAACAGGGCCTTCTGCAATGAAAATTACTTTGCAGGGCTGCTGTCAAAAAAGATGATTGAACATGGCAATATGGACCATAACATACTCAACTTCTGCAGAACCTTTGAGCAAAACATAAGATGTGAGGAAACTGCTGTGAAGTATTTCTGGATCTATGATATTTTGTGATTTTTCAAGATGCTTGTTGAATAGTATTGATTATTAAAGTAAGTCCTCACACTATTTTCATCATAAAACATTCATATTGCAATTTGATCAGTATTCTAAGTTAGGAAGCATTGATTAATATATTTTGAACAGGTGGAGGACATTTTTTTTACTAATACATTCATACCTAGTGTGCATGATGTGAAAATTAAGCAGATAATTATGTTCCCTACATTTTTAAAACAACAAGAGCATCCTTTAGGCCATCCTACACCTTATTAATAAAAATTTGATGTTCTATCAGTTTTAAAAACACAACTAGTTTCTACTAACCTTTTTGCTAATCATAATGTCCCTCAGATCTTTTAGGAGGCCTGGGAAACAATCATGGTACACTGCTAAGCACCAGGATTCATTGAAGTAGCTGACAATCAGCAATGTAATACACTGTATTCATTTCTAAAAGACTACTGTACATATCTTTTATAGAAAATGCAGATTAGTTTTCATACAGTTGAATTTTTTAAAATAATTTATATAATAAGAATGTTAGTAAAAACATCTCAGAAAGATGAAAATCCATACAATTTACTGATAATTACTAAACTTTTGTAAATAAATCCATCTTATATTATGTTTGGCTGATGTTCTTTCAACTAAGAATTCTTCAGACTTGTACATAGCTTGAAGTAGAAAATGAAAAACAGCAAACTGTATTCCACCTACATTAACAAAACACTTGCTTTTACAAAAGATGTATTTTTAAGAACCTGAATTCAATGATGCAAGAGAAATTTATTAGTCCTACCACAAAATACACACAAAATGAAAAACTGTACACAGAATTTTTTTAGAATTAAAATTAGTTTCAAACAGGTACATACCTCTGAAGACGTTTCTTATTGGCTGGTTCTCCCACTGTCAAAAACCATCTACTTCTGAATGACCTGTACGCATTGTATTACATTTTTCATTCTCCCATCTTCCACATGAATTATTGTGCAAGTACATGCCAGGGGGAATTACATAATCTATGCTTTCCTGTCACAAGCCAGGTTTCTTTGTTTGCAGTTGTGATATGATACATTCATCTTTGTTGTAGGAAGTGGGTTTGGAATGTGAACGTATTTAAAAAGTAAGTATCTGTTTGAAATAAATTTTAGTTTTAAAAAGGTAAACTTCAAATCAGGTAGACTTACCTCTGAAAATACTGTAAATCAGAATACCCACATGTAGATGGGGAAGTGAACTAGACAGTGTCAAAATAAAAGATAGCTGGATTGCTAGGACAGAAAAGGTTAGATACCTTCAGCAGAACAATGTCAATTGTTGTGTAAAAATCAGAATCTAAAACCAGAGTTATAGGTGCTAGCCTAGATTTGTTTGGAAGAATTGAGTGGAGATGATCAGTCTCTAACAAAATGTGACCAAAAATGAGGACACTCAGAAGGAAAAGCATTCTTCTCAGCAGAATACCTCTTCATCTATTAAATGAAGGTTCTCAGAGCAGAAGACTAGTAATTAAGTAGATTCTGGATGTATTCCTTGGCTAAAATCCCTATCATTTCAAACTGAAAACTGGCAAAATTATAAAACTGGTCTGGTAAGTAGGCACCCAGAGAGAATAAAAAAAAGCTGGGTGGTCTGGAAGATGAGCCCAATACTTCAAGGACAGAACAATGGGAACATTGTGTAAGGAAGTAAGAGAGTGTGAAAATAAAGCCAGATGATATACTGTATCCTGTTTGGAGCTATGAAACACACAATAGAGAATAGTTGTCATGTCTTTGACATCTGAAAATACTAGACAATGATGTGAAATGTGGAAGCAGCAAAAATCACCCACTAAGACATCATCCACAACCTAATGGCATCTTCTCTCCACTTTCAAAGAGTATTACTCTTTTATGGAGCACTAGCACAGAGGATAGAACATTCTAGAATAACTGTAGAGGTAAAATGAAAACATACAAAAGTCTCTACTGGATGAATCCACCTAAATGAATCCATCTTATATTACAAGACAGAGACCATGATGCTTTATTTTTTGAGTGCAGTTCAACTAGACTTAAAGTATGCCTACAGGAAACAAACAGAACCCCAAAGCTGAAGAGACAGAGATCTGATGTAAGTAAAAGTTTAAAAATGTATTCAGATTAATCCATATATTGTTCTGTAGAAAGACCTCCAATGGGTATTGAAAACAAGATGCTTAAGACATCATCAACTGTTGAATTTTGTGAGATGAAACCCACGATTCACTTTTAAGGTGTTCAAGTACACCATGGTTAACAAGGCAAAGGACTGAGATAGCCAATTTATTATTGTTGTCAGAGCAAGAATCGAGTAGTGTGAGTTATCATAAAGTATAAAATATTTCTGAGACACCCTGAATGATTCAGTGTGTTTGAGATAACAACAAACAGCCATGAATGGACATAAAAAGTGATCCTCTAAACAAGACTTCAGATCAGTCTAGACAGATAACACATTAAGTGAGAAATGGTTGTTACCATCCTGCAAAACTCATGTCTTAGATGGGAAGGCTCTATCTGAATATGGGTATAGAACGTTCCGCGAAAATAAGGTATGTGATACATTTGAAGGTCTTCTACCTAATACAAGCAAAAATAAAAAATATGTCTTGTGGGAAATATGATAAATTGAACAAGTTGCTACATAAGACTATGCCTAAGTTACACTTTGGGCAATGTCTAAGAGCTCAAAGATACTGGAACATATCTGTGAACAATGGGAACAAATGAGACTGATAGCTCCCATGGCATCAAAATATGGCAAATAAACAACCTCTATAAAGGAAGCTGATATGTCATGATCATGAAACAAATGCATGAAAAAAGAAACAATTTGTTGAGGAGATACAGATGGATAAGCTACAGCATATCAAATGCACCAATTCTGGAAGCTAGCCCAACAAGATGGATAGTATACAAGAGACAAACATTGGCAAGAATGGGATAGCATTAAAATGTACATTTTAGTCTGTCTTAGAAGATATTCCCATGGTGGTAATGGGATCAGTTCCCAGTGAGAAAAAAAAATGACGATGTAACAGGGGAAGACATGCTTAAGCATGCCAAAGTGGAGTGATGTAGAGAATCTGACACTTGGTTGAACTGTCCTTGTCTAGTACAAGTGGAAGAAGACAGAAAGGAAGGCGGGCATAAAGGAAGATATTCTTCCAATTTTGACACAAGGCATTCACCAGTGAAGTTGGTTCCAGGACTGAAGACTCAGCCAAAATGTTTATCACACCTGAAACATGACATGCTCAAAGGTAAATATGCTGAGATAACAAATAAATGATCAAATGCCACTGGAAAGGAGTGCATATGAGCATAACCCAAAGGAATAACTACATGAAGTGAAACTACTGTCCCTAAAATTGAAAGGATGTCTTTGGCAGTAGATATCAGAAGTTTTAGCACAAAAAACTCCAAAGCTTGAAGTGCTGTAGGAGATGGCTGAAAATTCCTCTAATCCAAAACTAAAGATCAACCAAATACTGAATTGGTACTAAGATTTGGTGCTATGAATGACCCACCTAAGAAACAGAATCTGAGTGAGTACTAGAGGCTGAATGGACTAGAAAGCAAGACGAAGTTAATCACCCATATAAAAACTGAAATGATGTTGAGAGAATGGAGAAAGAGAAACTACCTGATCCACATTCTGAAGGAAAATTGGGTTGGAAGGAAGTAGAGCAGATACAGAGAGAGAAAAAAGGTGAAGCTGATGACAAAAATAAAAGACTAGAATGAAGAATTTGTTGAACACAAGGGCCCCACAGATAAACACATGAAATCAAATGACCATCCAACAGTCTGAACGGGGGGCATGTCTGGAATTCAAGATAATCATTGAGTGGTTTCAGTGGAACACCCTCCACATGCTCCAACACTTGGCAACATGATTGTGATTAAAGGTATGATGGCACATCTGGAACTAAAAAAGAGTCATTGAGTTGTTTGAGTAGAACCACCCGACATACTCGAACACTTGACAACATGATTGTGGTGAAAAGAGTGAGAAGAAACAATGGTAGTAGAAGACACATAAGCAGAAAAATATGAAAAGCTAGTATGCATTTC
Organism: Limulus polyphemus; assembly: GCF_000517525.1. Taxonomy (NCBI): domain Eukaryota; kingdom Metazoa; phylum Arthropoda; class Merostomata; order Xiphosura; family Limulidae; genus Limulus; species Limulus polyphemus. The sequence continues at coordinate 118,516 of NW_013667215.1, read as the reverse complement.
CTGAATGTGAAACTAGGTTGGATGACATTCTTGAAAAAAAAACAGAAAAATGCAAGATAGAAGCCCTTTGAAGTCTATTGAAATACTGGTGGAAAATGAGTACCTTGCAATGACAGGCTAGAGTGTTGAAGGGAAATAGATATCACACAGTAAAAAGATACTAAATCAATGAGATCTGCAGTCAGTTAAACATTTATCCTGATTAAAAGGATCAGGTGAATGAGAATATCAAGTAGCAAATACTAGAGAAGAAAGTCCCAGTATGATACAAACCATATCACACAGGGAAGAAAACTGGCAAGAAGACAAGTAGAAAGACTATGTGGAAAATCCCCACCAAAAAATGACGTGGAGGCCCACAACTTGTGAACAAAGATGTTTTATAGAAAACAACCCTGCTAAAAGAGCCATCCATATGAAGAAAGCAAGAAATTAAAAAAAAAAACATGAACATGCTGCTGATTTCTGAAGGCATCAGCAATAACTCAAACATCAGAAGAAGAAGATAAAAAATTCAAGAACAGAATCATCTTACATAACACAAGATCTTCAGGCATAACATAAATTGGTTCAGGATTTAAAATAGTACCAGGCAATAATAGTTTTTTTAATTACTTTTTCCAAAAATATAGAGCAGACTGTGGTTTCAACAAACAAAATATAGAGTTAAATATACATAAATAATTTATTTAAAACTGACTAATAATAAATGTTACTTTCTATACCCATCTGTAAAAGTTCCAAGAAATCCATTACTTTGTGTGTGGCGATAAATATTTTACCATAAAAATTCTGGTAATTATGAAAATGATGTCTGATGCAGAAAACCCCTGCTTCCAAGTCCAAGAAGGTGAAAAGGAATGGGCAGAAAATGAATATGAAAATAATGTAAATGTTTCACTCATTTAGCATCCACATGAACAAGAAACCCTACTGAGACACTAACAAATTATTTGGAATTAACAGCCCTAATACACTGATAAATGAAAGTTGACAACCACTGGATCTCTTTATATTACCAGGGAAAGACTTTATGAACAAAACCTCCAAAGAATTTGAAAGAAATGTAGTAATTTCTACATTAATAGAAATGTTAACATCAGGGTTAAATTTTACTTCCGAATTTATGAGTAGAGCAAATGAATATATTGAGTTTTTGTAGGACTGTCAACAAGAAAACATGGCTTGTGGAGGAGAGCTGGGCTTATTAGTTTCCTCTCATGCTTGCACTGATTTAAGACGAAGGTGGGAGAACTCTGGGTGAGATGGTGCATGTAATGCTTTGTTATTTGCATCAATGACATTCAGAACCAAAGGTTGTTAGTCTATCTGATTTGAATTCTTGATGAACACCTAATATAGTATCTTGTATACAGGATAACTTATTAGCACTCTATACAAATTTTTATTTCCTTTTATTTACCTAAAAAATGTTTAATTGCATTTTACCAGCCCTCAGTGGCTCAGCATTAAGCCCGAAGGCTTATAAAGCTACAAACTGAGTTTCAATAGTCATGGTGGGCATAGCAAATGTAGCCTATGATTTAGCTTTGTGCTTAACAACAAACAACCAAAGAACATACTTCAATACATTTTGTTGTTCAGTTTCTTTCTTTTCCAGAATTAACATAATTTTAAAGCTGAAAGTCATTACAACCTAAGAAGCAGAGCTATCCACTTATAAAATCCCTGTCACCATTTCTTTTCATAATTGTATTAGTTTTGGCTCTACTTTACATATTGAATCTATATATCTTCATATTAATAATATAGAAATCAATACACCATAATTTCAACTTTCTTACCTGTACAAGTCAGTTATCAGACCTTCTTTATACTTAGGTAGAAGATTGTTTAAAAGAGACTGGTGAAGTCCAAACAACTTAATGAGATTTGATGTGTGTAAGTCCTAAGAAATTAATGAATAAAAATTTCATACATATTAGGACCATAAAAATTATAACTATTATAAACATGTTTCAATCCATCTCAAGGTAATATATTTTTATGCTTAATCCACTACCAATCTACATTCCTAATGATTCAACCAAACTACAAAAATTACAGGTAAAGATAACTAGGATGCTGGATTACACCTGTACTGATCTTATGATCTTCCATGTTGTATGTTTCTAAGAACCTAATAACTAAACCAATTTAGACTTGTTCATGCCAAGAAATAATGTATTCTTTCATGAATAATAAAAGTATCAACTTGTATGGTTTACAAGTCAAGAATGGCAGAGCAAAAACCATTCTAGGATAACAAATGTGATACAACATCATAATATGACTGCAACAAATTTCTTAACATTTACAGTCTTAACTAGAGAATTTGAGAGCTCATTTAGAATATCCAAATAGATCAACATTTCACCAACTTCAGTGTTACCTGCAATGTAGTTTACACATGACTTGAGAAAAACAGCAGTTAAACTATACCTTTGAGTGTTATAGTCTAGCCTGTCTGAAAAGTTTGAGTACAGAATGAAAGGTCTCATCAACAGATTCTACTGCAAGCAAGGTATATGTGATATGCTATTGATATATGTACAATCATCCTTCTGGAAACCTATAATGGACCACTTGAGAATAAAGTGTGAAAATCATTTGCCATTTAATTTTAATGCTTCACACTTGCTACTCTAAATATTCTACAATTCTAACAGTAGACAGCTGTTCAAAAACGTGCTAGAGATATAATTATTATCTAGATATAAACTGGAGTATTTTGTTTAAATAAACGAAAATGTTTCTGGGCTGAAACAACCCAACATTATAATCCAGAACAAATGTTTGAATCTTCAATAAAATGTAAATTGCTCAGCTATAAAACATTAAAAAACATCAGGACTTTGACAGCAATATTTTACTCATTCAAGATAAAAACTGCACTCACAATTCACATGTAGCTTACAAGTCACAAAATTGGATCACAAGTATCCAGAGGATGATCATACTAAGTGATAGGAAATATAACTACTAAAATTAAATGAATCAAATCAATTGAAACTAAACAAATAAAACTGTACTATATTGAAAATAAAATGAAAGGGGATAAATGAATTTTAATGAAAACAAATTATATCTTAAAATGAGTTTTAAACTATTTGTCTTAATGGAGCAAAACGAAGATAGACAAATCACTTCTAAAATAGGATAACACAGAAGAAACTTCACAGAGTGACCTAGCTCCTTCACAGTCAAAACAAAATATGTGGGAAAGTATTTAAACTGCTCTCACAACCCACACTTGTGGTATATACGTACTACATGACTCATTTTGTATTTTCAAAATTTTAAAAATATTCTAAAGTTCTAATTCAAAACACACTAAAGTTTCTGATCAAGGTGATGTGCTAAAACCTCTAGCAGGATGACCTCATTCATTCCGAAGTTTTTCCCCTGACTTTCCAGGCAAAATTTTATATCTTCCATTCTTGCATATGCACTGATTTGTAACTTTTCCTCATAATTCTACCTAATTAACACCACTTTAGCTTGTAAGCCGATTATAAGGGGAAGTAAAAACTTCAAACATACGTTAGGCTACTACAGAAAAAATATCTTCAGACAAGAACACTGTATTAATTGGTAGGGAATAAAATGTAGCACTTACATACAGAGAATAACATTTGATACTTATCATCAAATATAATATATTAGATGTTTATTACTAGAAAATATAACAGAATGACTGACTAAGATAATGTTAAAATATACCAATAACTGGCATAGCTAAGTAGCACAGTTTGCATGTGAACATAGGTACTAACATAAAAAAGGGGGGCAAGCACAAGTTTTCCCTAGGTTTTGGGATAGTGTTTTAATTCTCCCTAACTGTTTTTACTCCTTTTTTAAATGTCCTAACTTTTCCAGTTTCATGACCACCCTGCCTATGTGGTAATTTTTGCAATAGGAACCAATCATGAAAACTAGCTACTGTTTTATGGAATAGTTGTGTTGTGTCCTACTTTATCTAGTATATAAGGGATTGCTCTGCATCTTTCATGTGCAGAGTCAATATTTCTAAATACTTTTGATTTATTTCTCTAATTAACCAGCAACAGTGTTAGCACTTACAGAGAGATCTGTTTCTATCTTGATAGAGCTAACTAAGACCTGCTGTGGAATCTTGTTTTCTATGTCTTCTAATGCTCGCTGATCACACATGTACATATTTAACTTCAAGCAAAGTTCAATCTCTTTTTCATTTGTTTAAACAAAATATTTCTTTATTGTCTTTTTATTAAATAAAGTTCATTTTATACTAATTCAGTCCATACCAAAAAGCAATAGTGTTCCACTCATATGATAAGCCAGCTTTTAATTCACATTTATGTTGTCTTTTGTAGCAAAGTGTTTATTTTTGATTCAACTTCACACCAATTCTTGTATCTTTCATTCCACTTACAATTAATCAATATATTTGTTCTTCCATACACTAAGTCCACAAATCTCTTATTATTAAGAAATGGTAACTGGTATACTTGGAATATAACAGCTTACCTCAATTGATATTCATTTTTGCTGCTGTCAGCCTAGATCTAGTTCTGTGAAAGTGATAGTTGATTTATGCCTTTGATTCTTCTAAGTCTTATGCTCCTTGTCAGGTACCATCCAAGAGATGTCTATGAGATTGGGTAAATCATATGATCGAGGGAAAGAGAGACAAATGGGTCTGCGAACCCTTATATATTTATCACAGAAGTCCTTTTTTTGAATGGTGAGTGTTTCCCAACATTTGAGCAAGTATTCAGGAGCTTCACATTTTTTTCACCCAATAAGGTAAACGAACCATTTTCTGATCCTTCCAGAACTACTGTTTATGTCAGTAATTCTAGTCCACATCAGCTGAGTCTGAAGACAATGATGGAGAGTTGCTGAGAAGGGAAATTGACAACAATTATGCTGAAACCCCTTGAGCCAGCCTGTATAGAGCTACACATGTCAGCATCCAGTGCTTCTAAAGCTACATTCTAGTTGCCCCTTTTTGGAAATAGCTAGAGAGAAGTTGCAAATGGTGAGCAATGTGCACCAACTTTACCATACCTGCTTTCCACAGGCATGATTACTACCTTGCTCAGTGCTTGATATACCCTATATTAGCCTTCTCATGAAGAAAGTGTCGAATTTTTGTATAGGGGCTGGATTCTTTACAGTAGATGTCTGTGACTTGTTAGCAATAAATTTCAACCATATACAGACAGCACACAATCCACTTGTTTTAAAATAATATATTCAAAACAAGTCGATTGTATAAAAGAAAAAATTTTGTTACATTGTTGGTTACCATAGTTGAATCTAGAGCTTTAAATAATTCTCTTTTTTGTCAAAGTCCACACAGGCTGGTTCAGTTACTTTAGAACACAACTGACAAGACAAATTATTTCTTCTCTACTCTTTTTATCAAAATAGAATCAGTGATAAATTCACTTACCTTACCATGTGGGTTACCAAAGTCATAACCAGAGCTTTAAATAATTCTCTTTTATGTAAAAAGTCCACACAGACTGGTTCAATTACTTTAGAACACAACTGACAAGATGAATTATTTTTCTCTACTTTGTTTTTTACTGCACAATCTGTGATAGTTTCACTTTAGAAATCACCACTATAACTGTTGGTTATCACAGTTGTATCCAGAGCTTTAAATAATTGTCTCCTTTTCATGGAAGTTCAATTACTTTAGAACACTCTCAGACAAAATAAATTCTTCTTCTTTATCTCTGTTGTTACAATACAAACTGTGAAACTCTACGAATCACTCATTATGGCTAAGCCAACAATCATGCAGTCTAACTTCACTTTCACTAATTCAACATTTTCCTCTTAACTTAACTTTTCCAGACTTAATTTCTATACCAACTTTTTAGAAATTGCACATCATGGGTAAACTGCTAATCACTCAGTCTAGATCTAATTATCTCTCAGTTAACTTGCTTTCTTGACTTCCTCTCTGTTTCTGCACATATTTATAACATGTTACAGAAAAATCTAGATATATCTAGCCCTCTAGTAGCAACAATATTACAAATAATGAGAAGAACTTGGAAGCTTCAAGTAAAATTATGTCAACAATTATACTACACACACACACACACACACAC
>NW_013667215.1:80511-111444 GCF_000517525.1 Limulus polyphemus | reverse complement strand
ATACTACACACACACACACACACACAATGTATGACTCGTACGAAGCTACGTAACGAAACTTGTCATAACTATTGTTCTAAAAATAATTAACTTTTAATACTCTTGTTATGAAAACTAAATCATTAAATATTAGATTACTAAATAAACTAAATAATGACTCTTAAACTGATCAGTCTTGAATATCCAACAGAAAGATTAGTGTTCATATCGTGTGCCAACAAGAATTTTGTGTTTGAGAGTGGCCTCAAGAAGTTATGTCATGTTATGGCAATCTGTTGGTTGACCAGGAGTTTCACTTTTGGCAGAATGTCTAAATTTTAAGTGCTATAGAAGAGTTGATGCCAATTCCACAATTATTCATTCTGGATGGAAATAGTAAAATAAAGTTGTCATTGCCCAGTTTCATATCATTACTTCCTACCAGTTATAATCCTGCCTCCATCTTTCAGGTGTTCAGTGAAGATTAAAAATAATTGCTTAAGAGTTTTTGTCAAATGTAAAATCCTGGGTCTAAGTTCAAATGATGCAGCAACTAATGCTTTGGTTAGAAAATATGTTATAATTCTATAATTTGTTGTAATTTGAAAGATTCTACAAAGAGCTATAACACTAACACAAAGTTTTGAATAGACGTTTTTCTTTAAGAAACTGCACATGGCCACATATTAGTTAAGATGTAAGTTCATACGTGTTTATGTAATTTATAGTATTAAAGTTAATTAATTCAATACGTATTTTAGTTATTTATGGTATTAGATAGATCTGATATATATAATTACATTACTAGGCCAAATGTGATGGGCATGGTACATGAAGCTTTACATGTGACAATTCTTCTTAATTTGCTAAGCAGGCCCAAACTTCTCAGGTTCTCTTGAAATGAGGGGAAGTTCCACCCCAAACATATTGACTCACACCAGCCTGTATTGAGTTTCATATCATTTAACTTCTGTAAAGAGCCAACTAATTTTGAGTGACTGATGGAACTTGCACTTTGTGGCTTTCAGTGGGAATAGTGTCTGACAAATGTTGACACTACTTTGGTATTCAGTTGTACACTTCAAGTAGCAGTTGAAAACCAGGACATGGTATTTTAATGCTCATGACAAGCAGATCTGAAACTCAGGTCAGGAAAATGTTCTCTCATGCAAATGTATGTATTTTCTCAAATTGTGTTATATTCAGGTAAAACTGAGCAATTGGATAATTCCACTTACCAACAAGAAATGTGTTCAAGATACAGGTTACAAAGGAATATGTTGATGAATATCATATGATTTGAAAATGACTGGATATACCAAAAGAATCTTTCTGATCAATAATGAAAAAAATGAAATTCTAATATGAAAATAATTATATATAATATCTTTCATAACAAAGTTTGGGAAAGTTCACAACCTAAGAAATGTTGAAATACTACATGAAGTTATAAGATTTTTTAAAGGTAGAAACTAAATACTAATTAGTGTTAGTAGAAGATTCATACAGTTTTGTATAGGGATATAAGTGATACCCATTCAGTCCACAAAGGGTTAAAGAGCCCAGATTTAGCTTGAACACTATTCATGATGCAGCTGAGTGAAGCATGTAGCCTATGGCAATCATTTGATCAATAAGAGCCACAGGAGGGAATGCTACATTAGTGAAACCCACACAAGTGTTGTGACTGAGCTGTAACTGCAACAAGTGGTCCCAAGATTTCTGAGAACCAAGATTATCTGAATGATATATGATACACAATTAAGAGAAAACTAGGGAGCATCTTGCACTACTGCCAACCTGGGAGAGAAAGCTTTACAGACTGCATGGTCACAAAAATATATAATAATGATATATACATTGTACTGGCGATATGTCTCGAAGAAAGAACAATTTCAATCAGGGTAAGCTCTACACAAAAGTTGCAGGTTCTATATTTCAAAGAACAGCCCTAGATTGCCAGACCTTTCCCTGAAATTGACTATAGAAACCGTAACATCTTGTTGGTAATTTATTCTTTACTCAAATGGACTTAAACACTGGAAGGTTTAGGCACATGCAATCCATGCAATAGCATGGGGTCCCTACTATCATAGCTCAGTTAAGTTGAATGTTTGAAGCAATCCAGAAACAAATTGAATTTGACCCTCACAGTACTACAAGCTGAACTGTTTGAAGAAGACAGACAATTGTTATGTAAAAACACCTAGTATGTTCCCCTCAAAATAAATAATTTTATTATAAGTCGTTTCCCAACTTACTGTTATATTCTAGACTACTTACAAATGAACAATAAAAAATTATAACTTTTATTAGAAGCTTTAATTCACATCAGAGTCCATAGCCTAAAATTGTTCCATATTTAGTCAGATTCCATATGATATTTTGTACAGCTTATTACTAATATACTTGGTTTAACATTTAAACTTCATCAAACAGGTTTAGATGACTAGCTTTCTTATACAGTGCTTTATCATTTCACGTAAAATTGATTAATGTACCTAACTTTTGATTTTTTTTTATATACTTTAGTTTTTGCTTACTTTCTGGGTGAAACATGTTATAGCTTCCACTTTGTTATATTGGTTTAAATGGAGACAGAAGTAACCTGGTCCATGCTCTTCCATATTGCCTGTTATTATGTCATGTCCTGGCTACAAAAAAAAATATATATTCTATAAAGCTAATTCAAACACTATCATTATAATTAATCATATAAAAAACAACAAAAACTACTTTTATACTTTATGTAAACTACAAGACTGGCTTTTCAACACTTAAGCGTTTTAACTTCAGAAAAATAAAAGATACTTATAGACTTTTTAATTAATTTAGTTCATTATCCTTTACCTGTAAAATCAATTTCATTAGTTTAAAAATGGTCATCTTTCAATCAAGATGCTGCTATGTGTATGTTAAGAGGTATTAATATGTTATACTTTCTTATTGTTACATGTTGATTTAGTTGTCCTAGTCCCTTAAATTTCATTAATGGGATATTTTTACAATATTCACAGACCAAAAGCTAAGTTCCATATATATATATATAAGAGAATAAAAAGGTTTTGTAGAAAAATTTTAAATTTAAATTAATTAATCTCTTCAATAACTTTGACTTTTGAAGTAAGTATTTCCTAATAACTTTGCAAACCAGATTCTGGCAATTATGAATTTTTATCAGTTTTTTTCCATGTCATTGATGCTGGAACAATTTCTGTTATGAGAATTCTGAAAAACCCTGAAAAAAAACTGAAACATGTGTATATGATAAAAACCATGTCAAGCCAGGTGGTGCTGCTGCAACCTAAGCACTCCTATTTCCTGTGTCATTGTATCATGTCAACTTCAAAGTGGAACACTGGGACTGACACAGCAGCAACTAAAAATTTTAAAATGGATCCTGGAACATCAACGTAGGGAATTTAAAGCAGTTTTAAAAAATTCCCCAATAACATATTAATATTTTCCTTTATACTGACGGATTATGGGGCCCACATTTGTTTCATCTTCTCACTTCCAAATCTGTGGACCAATATGCAAAAATCAGATGAAACTTTAAATCTGCAGAGATATTAAGAAATTTTATTGAACATCCCCTATGTTTGTTATTTGCAATAGTGTTAGCTTATTATGAAAATGTAAATTGAATAGACCTAGCTAAATCAAACATTTTTATGGCTAAAATACATTCAAGTTAACATATAAAGTATTTTGACAGTAAATTCAAAACGAAAACAGAAATGAAATTTATTCATATGTTACAAATAACTCTGCACAATTCTGTAATAAATAACAAATTAATATACAGAAATTTGGTTTACAAGTTATCAAAAATGTTTTCTATATGTTTGATGTTTAACACTGTAAAAACAAACTTGTCATTATAAACTATAAAAGTTATTTATTGCCTGTTATACTTAGCTTACCCTCTCTCAGCCAGTTGCACACAAACCCCTACCGTCACAAACAACTTTAGAATAACTGACATCACCTGCATAAATCCTCACTCTTTTTATATTTTATATCTGCAACCACAGTCAAACAGTTTCCATTCTCATCTTGCATTTAATTCCCTTATTCTGTTTTTTTAGCTTAGTTCACTCTTGCTGTCTTTTGGCACATGCATACATAGATCAAATTCCAAATAGAAAATTGGATCTCTACAACAATGGTCTTATCTGTTTATCAAATTTTACTCTAAATATACATATAAAAAATCTAGTGCCATGATCAAGGCAAATGTGTAAATAGCAGAGATCATCATTATAATTATAGGGTTCTTTGTTCTTGTTTTTAATTTTTTGTTGATCTACCTGACTTTGAACAGATTTTGAGTTGATTTGCATTTTTAATTCAACTTAAAAGAAAGCTCTTAATTCACTGTAGTTAAATCCAATTGTTTTGATTTGATTGCTTGAGTGATCCTTCTTTGATGACACAGAAAAAAAGGCATCTAATTCAGGTGTTAACAAGGTAATTGTACCTATTTTTAAATAAAGACCCCACTTTATTATATTTGTTTTATTTATTTATTTATTTTGTATCAGTTTAACGCTTGAGAATCTCCATATATAATCTATACATTTTATCAAACAGGCACTATACAAACAGTAAAATTATTCTTGCCGAAGCTACACAGCAAAAATACTTCCAACTCCTATCACTATTAATAAACATTACTACATCAGATAAGGAATGTAGATGACTTAATTACTATTCATTACACTTTTAAAGGTAGGTAAACCTGCAAGACATAAATGTCAAAAATGAAGAATCCATCAGCGTGTGGCTATTTTTCAGGTTCCAGGAAAAGACTACTGAAACATGTCAAATATTAACAAATATCAGTATTTGAGAAATTTGTATTTCCTCCTGCTCCTCAGTAACGTGTGTTTTAGAGAAAATAAGTCCAACATGTTAAAAACAATTTTATAGGAGTCTGAAGATTTCCAAGAAATCCATTGCCTGTGAATGTGAGCTGCCTCTACCTATGACTATGTCCTTGTACAAGTCCTATTAGTTCACAGCCAAATACCTAGTAAGAAACATGAAAAGTGTATGATATATGGCTGCACTAAAAACAAGCTTTTTTGAAACTTCTATTAAATCTATAAAAGTGCAGCTTCCCAGTGGCACAGCAATACGTCTGTGAACTTACAATGCTAGAAACCAGATTTTGATAGCCGTGGTGGGCAAAGCACAGGTAGCCCATTGTCTACCTTTGTGCTTAACTCAAACAAACAAAATAAAAGTGCAACTAATTAGTTAGATTCCAAGAAGAATCCATATAAAATGGAAACAACAAAGAAATGGCTACATAAACTAGGAGTGGAACACAATATGAACTTTATTTCCTTTTTGTAACAAGAGTATTACATGTGAGGAGCACTGAACCCCTTTAATGTATCAAGGTGGATTTACTTACTAAGTTTATATGTGCAAAACCTTGTAATATTGAAACTGTTTGACATGCATGTATACAACTGCTCTATAACACTACTTCTCATTGCTTCTAAACTCATATGTGGAGTACTGGATGAGTATGATATCAAAGTTGGTACACAACAAGCTAAAGTAGAACATAATGTGTGGTGCACTAATGAAACACACATCAGTAAGCAGACATAGTACTCTTACATACAGTAAACATTATATCAGAAAGGACTTCCTCTTCAGTATAACTTCTTCTTTGTCACTTCTACTAAATTGATAAAAGTGCGGCTAACAAGTTTTCTCACTAATCTAGTTTTGTTTTTTGTAAATTCATAACTTTCTCTCTCACTGTAAAACATACTAGCTTCAAAAATTCATATATAAGAAACCTAGGTTCTAATATCAGTTATCAAAAATGGAATCAAACCAACCATTCAAGTAACAGTTCCCATAAGTACACCCTCTCAGTTTTTCATACAGAAGAACCATAGATCTGATTATGGTATTTAGAAGTAAAACAGAATTTCATCTAATCACCAGTACACTATACAGATTGTCCCATTTTAAAAACTTTTAACCATTTTACTTAATGCAAAAACTAAATAAAATTAATCAGTTAATCTGCTGAATAATAATAAATAATCAATTGTGATGGTATATCATCCAAACATCTAAAGTATTTTAGGTTATTAGAGGTGAGTATAGAACTAAACAAATAATTTTGAACCACGATAATCCTTTTTTTAGCTTCTAAGCTTTATTAACAAACTTCAATGGTGAAAGTAAAACACTTAACAAAATTTACCTAGTTAGTTCAGTGTTACCTTTTGTATAATATTGAAGCTTCCTTTTACAAAAAACACTCTAATAAATAAATATAATAAATTCTGTAACAGGTTATTAAAAACTTGTAATTAAATACCAAAAAATTATATAAAAACAAAGAGTTATACAATTACTGTGTGCATGCTTTCTTCATAGGGTAAGTGTTGTCGCCCTGGTCGGTCAACTTGTAAATACTTCCAGCCTCCTGTAATATAAAAACAAGAAACAGCTCATGTAAAAGAGATTTTAAAATGCCATTCATACAAAGAGTCTTCTTTAAAGGGTGAATTAGATAATAATATTGTTTTGATAAGATATTATTATCACACATTCTAAATTTTATTTATTGTATGTTCTTTCTTCACATCTGTTGATATGTCCACAAGACGGGAGCCTTGGAGTTTCTGGATATATGTGGATATGTTGACCTGGATTTGGTGACTATGGAGTGTTTACTTTTTCTTATATTTCATGGGTGCAATGAAAGAGTTTTATCCACCATTACAAATGTAGTATATTAGTATGTATATAAACAATTATTCTCAAGCATTGACAACTTCTTTGTGAATCCTGGACACTAAGATTGTTATGAATATCACAGGCATCTAGTGAATCAGCTTGAATAGAGGAGCCACTACATTTGTTTGTTAGGTAGAAAAATTAAATTACCTAAACTGTGAGTAAAAGTTCAGTAGCACTTTACTGACTGTTTAACCTCAGCTTTTTTTGGAAGAATCAGAAGTGTCTCTTTCATCCATAATAATCTCATTCTTAACTGCATTGATTTCTTTCAACATTTTGGGAGATGGAGCTACATCACATTCACTTACTGCTTGCTGAATAGTGCTTGAGCAGTTCTTAAACCTACGATTTTAGTGTCCTTTTAAATTATCCGCCAGTCTTTTTAAAGTCGAACTGACATAGGTGCTGTCACACAACAAGTGACAGAAATCATAAATTATATAAAACTGTTGCAAAAACTGGAATGTATCTTTAAAATTGAAGAACATTTTAAATTGTACAACAGAAGTTTAAAGACACATCAAAAATGAATTTGTGGATAGAATGTTGATTATTTATGGCATTGAATTTCTCCTTTAAGATGCATAAGTGTAAGCCTGTATACGGTAGAGATCATTACTTGTAGCTTTGAAAGGTCAAGTTCAGTGAGCTGAACATAGGTAGTTATTGAATGGTTTTATTGATGGTAGGAACTATATAGTTGCTTGAGAACGAACTAAGTTTTAAAACAGATTTTCATCTGAGTAACTCTTATTGTAAAAGTTCACCCTGGTGATTTTGTCTGCAAGGAACATAAGACATTTCACAAGTTTTTCTTTAAAATGAAGTGAACAAAACTGTCAAAGTCAATGTATAGTTCAGTGTAGATGGATTTCTGATAACAACCAACATCAAATGTTCTTGTTTGTTGAACATTTGTTAAGAAAGGACAGAGAAGAACATTGTTGTCATTCACAAAACACATATTAGCAGCATCACCCTCTCAGGGTTACACTCCTATAATTATTTACACAAACGTTTTAACATCAGTAGAGAAAAGACATCCCTTGACTTGCTTAAAACTAACAGTAATATTGTCATTACTACACCAGACAAAGGAAATGGCATGGTTATTTTGAATAAAGAAGGCTACATTAACAAAGGAACACCACCAAGTTTTCTAAACTATCAAAAGACCCTACAATTTTAAGAAAACAACTGATTAAATTCTTCCTAAACTTGAACAAAACTAATGCCCTGGTTGATAGTACTTATAATGACATTAGGCCATTTGGTTTGAACACACACACATTTTAATGGCTGTTAAGATTCACAAATCTGATTGTCCCATTAGACCTATTGTTTCTGAAATTGGTTGTTTTAATTACAAACTGTCTAAATTCTTATGTTCATCTTTAACTGAACTTAATTTTAACAGCTATAAAGTGAAAGACAGCTTTGATTTTTTTAGAATGTTAGAACAATGAGGTTTGATGGAGATGTTTATTTAGCCAGTCTATGTAATGGACTATACATCCATTTTGACAGTTTTGTTCCACTTCATTTCAAAGAAAACTTTGTGAAATGTCTTACATCCCACACACACAGAATCACCAGTTCCTGTGGACTTTTACAGTAAGGGATACTCAGACTGAAATCAATTTTAAAACTGATCTCCTTCTTGAACATTTTTTAGTTTCAACCAACAGTTAAATCATCCACTAACTACCTCTATCCAGGTATAACATCTCAAAACTATGAGTACCAGTCAGTCATATACAGGCTCACACTAACTAATCTTGAAGAAGAAATTAAACACAATAATCATTGGTTTATCTACAAGTTTACCTTCAATTTGCATTTAGATGTCCATCAAGTTTAAAGATCAAATTCAGTTCTCTTGACAGTCATGTGTCAGTTTTGAATGCTGCTATCCAATGTATATGAGAACCTACATTGGTTGACTGTTAGAAAACTGGGAGATTATATAAAAAAAGTACTCTAATCCTAGATGCAAGAGCAACAACAACAAAAAACCTCAAGCATTGTTTGACATGCACTAAGTGAATGTGGTGTGGTTCTATCTCCAAAAATGTTCAAAGGAATTGGTATAGCTGAAAATGAGACAATGGTGAAAGAAGTGCTTTTGATTCTTCAAAAGAAGCTGAGATTAAATATTCAGCAAAATGTTACTGAACTTTTATTCACAGTTTATGTAATTGAATTTTATCTAAACTTACATGCTCTATTGGTTAGTAAAATGCTTTCTTTCTTCATTGCATTACACTACAATAGTCCCCTTATCTTCTTAAGTAGGTCTTTAGAAAGGAGAACAGAGGTAATCATTACCAGAACAGAGCAACCTCTATGGCACCACATTTAAGCATGATGGATGTAAAATTTGTTGCAATAATTCTTACAGGATATTTTTTGGGTAAGTGTGTGATATGCAGGCATGGTAAATATTTTATACCTGCTTTAGTAATACAGAAAGTATTAAAAAATTTATTTAATTAATTTCCATGCTGTAATGGTGGAAACAAGTAGTCTAGGAAATCATTAAGATTACTTTGTTTTTATAGTAATTAATGTCTACTCTGCTCAATAGAATATTTTAGTAACATATGACATTTATGTTAAAAGGATTAGCACTGTAATATCCTTTGCTGGTAGAATATGATGTTAAGTAAATGTAACAGCCAAACCACTGCTATGAGAAAATAAATATCACAAAATGACTGGACAAAGAAAGCAAGTTTACCTTTTGAATTCCAGCAAGTTTTCTTAGTTAAGTTCTACTATGAGAATATAGAATAAACACTTACTTTTAAGATCATTGTGTTTAGTTTGACAGATGTCTATTTCAAGAAAGAGGAAGCTATGGGACTAAGCATAGCCTAGTAAAGGCAACTGTCTTTTTGTGTGTGCAAGTATGTGTGCTGTATTTTCTTTTTATTTGTTCAGCAACATTTTTACCAACCTTATCCAGTCTCATTACTCGACACACATTATGAAGACTCAGTTAAGTTACCTAATCAGAACCACTCTTTATTTCCTGAACAAATCTGTTGTTATTTGCAAAACTATCTCTCTGATACTTTTCTGAAAATCAACAGTTTTTACCTGAAAATAACTGAGATAGAGGACAAGCAGATTAACCATTTTTCTTGCATCCATCAATAAGAATATGTTTCAATGTTGCTGATATACTCAAATTACAACATTACAGCACAAGAGTATAGTTTATGGGGAATTGGATATTTTAGAAATATCTCTATCACAATAGCACACAAATAGAATGGTTACTTAGTAAATGTGACTACTCAGAACACAGCTACAAAGTGCACTTGCACTTACCACACAAAGAGTGGAAACTGAAATGATTTTGTTGTAAATTTTAATTGAAAATATGTTAATTAGGTAGATTCCACCGCAAATTAATGTTAATAAGTGAATATCTCGATAAGCAAGACACCTCAGTACAAAGATGAAATATATCTAGACTGTGAACTCTTTTATTATTGAGGACCAAAGATCATAAAAAGTTTTTTAAACTTAAAAGCTTAATTCTTTCTTTAAAATAAATTTAATGAAATGAGTGTATACACGTAAGCCTGTCTTTTTAATATATCTGGGTGCATAAAAGTAAATGTTATAGAAAATAAAACCAGTAACATCCAAGAAAGGAAAATATATGAAAGAATGCATAACTAACCAGGAAGATTGGTGTACACTACAGTTGGTTTGGTGAAAGTAAGCAGTGCATCAGGTTCAGGTGAGTGGTCATTGTTGTGCTGGATGGGATTCAAAATTAACAAAATCTTCTCAGCTAACTAGAGAAAATCAACCATAAAGATTTACTTCAAACTGAGGTTACTTGGAAGGCTAATGCACTCAAGCAATAAAATCTCTCCTACCAAAAAAACATTTTGGCATTAAAGATCAAAATAAAAGTTACTTGCATAAAAACACTGAAAAACCTCATTAGTAAATTCAAATTTTATATGAATAATTTTTGTAGCATTGATCAAAAATGTTACAAAAAATCTATGTTTCAAACAGTTATGATATTAAACTATTTTAGAGACATAAACAAATTTTGTAATGAATTATTCACAACTTTTCTGTGTTGTAAAAAGCACTACAAGACTTAAATCTATTAGTTAAGAATCAATCTGATAGATAATGATATTAAAGCAGTGTTTGGCTTCTACCATTCACTTATCACTTTGTTTATGTGATTAATTTTGTTTAGCTGATGCCACATTTTACACTATATAAATCATATGCAAGATATCAGAAAACAAGAAAGCAAATGAATGACAAAAACAATGTACTCAGCAAACCACCACTACAAAGTAAGCAGCTCTAAAGGATAAATTAATTTTGTCATACAACCAGTCTACATCCAGCCTTCTCAATCTTGTAAGAATAATCTAGTCACTTATTAACAATTCTATTGTTGTTGAAATCAAACAACTTATGCCATCTACAGGTCAATTATCCACTCTTTTCATCATTTTCAACATCCCTTCATTCTTCTATGCTCCAAAGAAGACAACATAATAGCTTCATAAATCATGTCCTGAATATAATGATGTTTTTGTCCTTAAGTCCTTGTATCTGTCTAATAGTTCCTTAGGCTTGCCACAACAAGTCATTATCTTCCTCATACACGACAGAGAGAGGATCTTTTTCAGATACTATCACTAAACTGCTACTCTTATCAATAACATCTTTAATCTTTGCACCAGATAAAAAAGTGTTAGGTTTGATTTTCTTCTGATCACTTTCAAAACACGCTTATCTATTTACATAACCAGCAAGATGCCATTACAAAACCCATGTATCCCATAATTACATCACAATTACTAGCACTGCAAATCTGTTTGGTTCAATCATCCATAAAAAATATACACATAATGCCTTCAATGCTGTATAATAATAATAATGTTTCCATAACCATCATCTCATTATTTTCTACTAAAGACCTACTCCTGAAAATATTCAGCATATTTTAAAAGACTTTCACTACTTTAAACTACTCTACCCTTTTTACAATGACTCCCAAGTATTTCTAAACATCCTATTCTTTACATGGTAGCAAGTTTTACATATGAAAAAAAAACCATCTGGGCCTTACCAAAAACATATATACTCTAACTTGCTGTGTTCAAACAGTACCCACCTTTAACATCTTTTATATAAAAAACAACAAGAAAAATTTATCACATTTAACTGGTTCCTTAAAGTTATCTTTGATCAAGCTCAGAAGTTACAAGTAAAAATTAAACACCTACTGATCAAGTGAAAAGTAATCATACTATAATAACAACATTAACTAGCATTTAAACCTAAGATAATGTGTGTATATATATATATATATAAATATTTACATATATTGATAGAAAAAGCAGAAACCACCTTTCCAGTTCTGGCTGCAGCCAACAAAAGATGGTAAAGATGTGGGATGTTATGGGCTTCAGCACCCACATCTGTTCCTTTTTTCACTTATTTTTATTTAAAAATGTGAAATTGATCATAAAGCCCAAATTGCATTGGGAGTATCCTATTTATCTGGTAAACCAGATAGAAAGTGTACCCTCAATGCAATTTGGGTTTTACTTCCACCTTTACCTCAAAAAACCAGGGTCATATTACATTATGACCCATCTTATGGTTTGTGCCCCAGTGTTGGATGTTGGTTTTGTGGCTGTTTTTCTTGTTTGATTCTTTTCTCCTAGAAAATTATAATTATCTATATGTGTGTGTATATATATATATATATACACACACACACACACAGAAGTACATCATCATTTCAACATTATATCAAGATAGATCAAATCTAAAATTTAGGATAATTAATATAAATTAAGCATTAGAGTCAGATGAATAGTATACTAATGGATTCTTTATTCATGAAGAACAACTGCATGTTGTTTTCAAATTTCACTTGTTTTATTTCTATTATATTTGATTTTAACCATGTTATGTGCATAATGTTTTATCTTTTTAAACTAATTGTTTAATTTTTTTTCTCCTTTGTATTCAGAAATTTGTTAAATTACAATTTTGCTTATCTATATATGTGGTATGCATGCATACCATCTATAGTAATATAATTTTTTTTTAATTATTGAATATTCAAGTTCCATACTGTCATAGTGACAACATTTGGTCCATGATGTCTAACATTACCTTATTCTTGTCAGCCTAACACTCGGTTCTTTAGCAGACGATGTTTTCAGCCAGTAGGGATATTTCAGTATATTTTGAGCCTAGGTTAAGGCTAGATA
The DNA here is from genome assembly GCF_000517525.1 of Limulus polyphemus. Taxonomy (NCBI): domain Eukaryota; kingdom Metazoa; phylum Arthropoda; class Merostomata; order Xiphosura; family Limulidae; genus Limulus; species Limulus polyphemus. Next base: position 98,407 of record NW_013667215.1, on the reverse strand, counting down.
GAACTGTAATATCCTTTGCTGGCCAGACTTCAACATCAATTAGATTGGATAGTTGACCAATGCTATCAGAGAACAGAGTTTATGAGTTGATGCTTTCCACTGGTCAAAGAAAGCAAGTTGAGCCTGGGTTAAAACTAGTTAGAGCTGTAATATCCTTTGCTGGCCAGACTTCAACATCAATTAGATTGGATAGTTGACCAATGCTATTAGAGAACAGAGTTTATGAGTTGATGCTTTCCACTGGTCAAAGAAAGCAAGTTGATGTTTGGAATCCCGGCACTTTCTTTGTATCAGTTTGCTCCTAGTTTTTGCAGAGAGAAGACCTTTTAGAGTTTGTTTAGCAGTTAGTGTTGAAGTAATCTATCTTGCGAGAAGGAAGAATATTTCAAGGCTACTTTAGTCTTGAAGTAGACTAAATATTTCATAACTTGGAGTGAGGACTGTTTTGTTGTGGGTATGTGTTTTGAGTTTTCTCTTTGAGAATAAAGATTTTTGTTTTTTTAACAAAACGTTTGTCTAGCCTGTTCATTTTCATATGAAACAAAGATTCAGTTCAAATACCTTTTATCACAAGAAGTCTTGTAATTTGTTCTGGTGGAATTCTACTATTATTATGGATAATTCTATTTAATACTTGTTGGGAAACTGTTTTTTTTTTTAATTGAAAACACCACATATGGATGTTGTTTCATGCATATATAAATAATTTTTAGTTTTCTCTGATGCAAGAATATACTTAAGTATTTAAACATTGAAAATACATCGTTTGTACAGTATTTGGAATATTTTAATACACAACAATTTCATTTTAATTATACATCTACCAAAATATTACTTCAACACTGGTACTTAAGTATGACGACACTTTTTCATACCTTTTCACCAACTTCCTTGGAATTGAATGACTGATGAGTTATACCATCCATACAGTATTTTCTAGAGAATTTTGTAAGTGAACCAGCTGCAAATATGTAAGGGTCATTGGTCTGAAAACTGGAATCAACCACCAGACGTCCATCATAAACCAAATTAGCATCATTGATAGCTGCATAAAAATGAATATTACTCAGTACACTAGATTTATTTACATGCCATACAGATTTTTCAAGATTAAGAAATAAGTACATGGAATAACAATGCTTATATAAGATAGGTTGTCATTATAAATGAGAGGGAGAAATAGAGAGAGAGAACAGAAGTTTTACTATTTTCAATGCTTGTAATATCTATATTTAATATACCACTCAAGGCACAATATGTCTGTTTGCTAATACAGTTAGATGATGTACATTGAACCTTTTGCCCAATTATCCCCATGTGCCTGCATGATATGAATCGGGACTAACAACACTTATGCACAAAGAATAAGTTCAATATTTATTGTTTGAGATAACGTTTAACAATATGCAATATAGCTCACTTATGACTTGCAGTCTCAAAAACATGTATAATAAACAAATCATTTCACTCAACAACTTTCTAATCTTTGAAATTTAATATTCGAACAGTCTTTTCAAATATGTTTCAATATGTGGGGAAAAAAATAAATAATTTCCATGTGTAAATAATTATTACATTTTAATTTTGATTTAAACACTATTAAATAATGAATTAATATTCATGTACCTTTAAAAGTTGTAGAGCTGACATCTTTCTTGTCATACAAAAATAGAACCTATATTTAGAAATATGACAGCTGTTCAGATTTTCAAAATGCAATTAAAATATACATTAATCAATCTTGCACTTTTATGCCATTTGTTCTTAATATTTACATAATATTTATAATATACAATTAAGATTCACCAAGGGCTTTTAGAATCTAGTTGAAATCCCTATTACACTGGCAATTAATATTTATATAAAACATCAATTGTCTAATTGAAATTAACTATAATTCTAGCACAGGACAGACCGACTATTTGTGAATCAAGCTCTAATTAAGTTAATCTCTAAAATAACCTTTACACAATCAGAGATGATGTTAAACAACTTTTCTTGTTGTAGATAATACAAGTATTTACTATATTCTCAGATCTTAATGATACATTTTTTGAATTTAGTAGAACTTTCAATAAGGAAATATGTAACAATTATTTTTCAACACTGGTTTTGAAATGTTCTGAAAGACAACCAAAATATTACTAGCTTTTGTGCAACTATTAAAAACGAAATAGCCTTCCAGTGGCTCAGCAGTAAATCTGCAAGACTACAATGCCAAAAAAACTGGTTTTTGAAATCTGTAGTTGGCAGAGAACAGATAGCCGCATCATATAGCTTTGTGTTTTCCAACAACCAAAACAAATCAAAACCAAAGTTAAAAACGAAATTAAAAAAGTTAAATATATCCAGTTTTTATTATATTTTATGGGTTTAACATTATTAATTTTGCTTAATTGTGCATTAAATATGCATATTAGTGGTATAGCAAGTCTAACAATGTTATTATGTAGTCAACCAACTGGCTTATATGATATATAGATATAGTACAATAACTTTTCTAATTACTTAAATTTATTCTTTAAAATAATATTTAAAACTTAAGCATCAATATTTTGTGCAGAAGGTTGTTTAGAATCTATGTTTGTAATATGCATATCTAATCATCTTGACTCTGGCCATTAATGTTGCCTGTGACTACACAGATTACACACCCTGACCTTCTTGTTGCAAATCATGTAACTGATTTGCAAGTGCAGATGAAGTTTAAGATTGACCTTTTTCAGGAGGATTACATTACAGGACATTCCAACAAAAAATTCTCCAATTCCACACTTCCAGAAGCATGCAAGTCACAAAATTTCTGTATTTTAAAAAATGAGGTATCTGACTTATTGAACAGTATTGGTAAACTGTGGGAACATGATTCCAGCAATTAAAAAATAGGCTACTCTATTACAGCTAACACTGAAGGCAGTGAAGAAAGGCAAACAATCACCAGAAGTATATATCTAAAAACAAAACAGTCCATTGCAGCTAACATAGGAACCTCTCTTGAATAAACAATATAATTGATACCAATTTAATTATACAAAGCAGCACAAGAACTATGTTCACAACCTTCTCTCAAAGCACATAGCTGAACAGAATACCAAGTGTTGAAAACTGTAGGAATATGACAAATGGAAGCATGTTGCCAAATTGGATGAAGCATATGTCTAATTAAATGTCTGTAAAATTCAGGCAATTTATCATTATTATCCTGCTAGTGATACAAGATTTCAAAAATGGTAAAGAGCATATTGAAAAAGTTTACAGAGATTTTAAGTTAGGTAAGTTAAAGATTTGAAGTGTAAAAAAAGATTGTAGATATGAATTCTCCATATTATCAGGCTAACCTGCTGACACCACTATACTGTAAGAAAATACTCTTATATAGCCCTATCAAAACAGAGCATCCAGCCATATAAAAACACCCTAGTTCCTGCCACAAAATACAAGTCCATAACCAGCTAGGATAAACACATATCAATGGCTAAGTGGTCATAAGGCCTAGGCACTTATCCTTATATTATTACCATAAGACTGTCAATAAAAATAATTAGAAAGAAAGTTATACCACAACTTAAAATGAATTTTTTTAATAATGTGAAGAAATGTTTGTAGAATCTACTTAATATTGCTTTATTACATATATTTACCAGCATTCAGTGACAATTCTTGTAGTAACCGCAGGTTTATGATGTTAAAAACAAGGTTTGAATACAAACAGTGGGCAAAGCACAGACAGCCTATTCTGTAGCTTTGTGCTTAAAAACAACCAAATCAAAACTACTACTAACATTTTCTGAAACTTGACAAAAGATATATCTTATATTCACATACTTTAATGAAAAACTGTGTCAGCAACAGGCACTGTATAAATTCTAAGAAGCTTAACCAGATATAGTCTACTAGGCTAATTCAGCAAACTGAGAAACTAAAATTCATTTATACCACATAGTTACAATTTCTATGCCAAAAATGGAAAATGATAACAATATAATGAATGCAGATTGACTTTTTTTGTATGTTTAGTATTTTTATCAAACAACTTGAACCAATTCTCTCTTACACCTGCATTCTTAGACCTACTTCGTAACACACACTGCTTCTGGTTGAGAACACAGTTGTAAAGAAAACTGCAAGACGAGAGTGAAATGTGACATATTGGAAACCAAACTTATCAGAAAAACATCTTTTTAACATCAAACACATTGTAATATTATTCACTTTGTTTATTCATTCAAAGATAATGGTTTCTGATTATTGTTGTATAAGAAATGTTTTAAAGTATAGTAAATTAAATTAGAAGTCTATGACTCAAAAAGAGTCATAGCCCAAAAAGAGAATCCCCTTCTTGTCAAAGAGGGGAAAAAAACATCAGAAATCACAAAAGAAAAAAAAATGTTTAACAAATACAACATGATATAGTCCAAACAAAATGTGAGATGGTGTAAGTGGTATGAGTTGAGCAATATCTCCCTTGTACTTGGAATAGTTACTGACATACGTAATCTACGGGTTATGGAACACTAAACTATAAGCTTTTGTATGACTTTACATTTTTCATAATATACTCACTTGTCTGTAAATGAAAATTAGGTGCACCTATAGAAACAAAAAACTTTAAATTTGAAAGCTAAGTATATTTGATTTGACAGCTGAATCTCTAGCAAGTGAACAATATCACAGACTGGTGTCAATGAAAGACCTACCTCTTAATATTAGATCTACATGTAAATCTACTAGTCCCTGTCATTAGATATTCCCAACTTGTAACCATATAACAGAACAAAAAGCAAATCTAAGTGTTATTTTTCCTGGGCTTTAAACTACATGTGATCATAATATCTGAAGATGTTTTTAGAGTATTATATTCAAAGTAAAATAATTTTCTACTATAACCAACTTCAAGAGGAAACTAGAATAATACTTATGTTTATTGTGTAGTTGACTGCAGCTCTCAAATCCTACATTCATATGGATCAGAATCACGAAGATTAAACGAAGTTTTTTCCTACTTTCTGGTAACGTATGGCTTATAGAAAAAGTTAAAAAAACTTATAAATAAATGACTATAGGAATTCAGATTTTATTTGTGACTAAATAAGTAAAATCTTTGGTTTTGTACCATACAGTTTTTTGTTGGTGTTGGGCATAAAAAGGAAATACCACATTTCCAAATACTAACTTTATCCAGATAAAATAAAATATACTTTTGAAGTACTATTAGAAAAGTATTTAAATAACAGCTTAATAACACTTCAACTGTTAACTAAACCATTTCTGAACAAAATGTGAACAATTCACTTTTCAAATACACTGATATCCAACAAGGAGCTGAAAGCTTCTGCAAAATGCAGTTTCAGGAAATGTCACATGAAGAACAAATTGCATGCAGACGTTATTGAAAAAAATAAGCAAACACACTTGAACCAATTAATTTTTTTTTGTACAGTAATGATTATGTTTAACATCAAATTGGCCAGTTTCTTACTTCCTGTTGTGACTTCTCACTTGCTGTTGGGTGGGAGAGGTTTTCTAAATACACCTGCATAGGAAAGTCATACCACATTTTCAAATCACACGAAGGGTCCTATTGTAGCATCCCATAATCCATAGCTTACATAAAATGGAGAAAAACTCCATTTTATACTAATTTGAACAGATATCTTTGTCATCCTTTCAAATGGGCTTGTACCACCCCAGGGAATGAACACAGATAGAGCCAAACTGTTTCAAGTTCCTACAAGATGGCCACTGCCATATATAAACTTTATCTAAGCAAAAGGATCCATAAATGTTTATAAATTTTTGACATCTGGTTTACTAGGATGTTATTAAGTATATGTAGAACATTACCTAAATATTCCTTACTACCAACATACTTTAAACTAGTTATAAAAGGGTGAAATTAACAGTTATTTTAATTGCAACAACAGTATATGGTAGTAATGTCTCAGATGTTATAAATTTTAGTAATAAAGTCTACTTATTCCTCACATAGGATGCATGCTACAGATAAAAACCTTCTGAAAAGCGACATTCACATTTTAAATGTATGTAGAAAACAATCACATTCACAAAGCACAATTACCATATACATTTGGGGTAAAAATTGTAAAATATTCAGGAATTACCCCACAATCTATGGTTTCTTCTTGTGTACCAACTTGAACAGTAACAGATGTAATTAAATTGTCTGTAGTGCACCAGGTTAATACTTCACAATTTTCAATCATGTGAACTCCTTCTGCTAGTAGAGAGTTGTTAACAGTTTGGGCAATCTCATAGTTGGAAAAAACTGAAGATTCCTGAGAAAGAAAATGTACAACATAAACAACAAAAATAAAGAATAAAAAAATTGTATCTAAGCACCTGGAAATGGGAGTGGTGAAAGTAACCAGGAAGTATGAGTCATTAGTGGAAAATTATGACATCAACCCCCTACATGAATACTATTCAATAATTTAAAGATGTCTGTTTTGGTTTAGAAATCTAAATACTTTTATATATGTTTCAGGTCAATTTAATATCAGCATATACTTTAATTTTAAGATGGTTGTATTATTTTGTAGTGCGACATTTCAGACTTACCTAATGAATGTTACAATTCTTGTGCTTTGGTTAAAAATGTATTTATTTTGAAATATTTTTCAGTATAGGTTTTGGAACTTCATATTTTACAAGAGTTTTCTGATGCTTGATGTATGATCTAATGTTCAAGAAAACTACAAGTACTCAAAACTCAGTTGATGTGGGAGGGAAGATTGGAGAAGAAGAATAAGGCCTGATAGTGGGCTTAAGCACTACTATGCCATTACAATGTTTATATTAAATTAGATGAATTAAGACAACAAAAAACGTTTAAGCAGACACTATGGGGTAGGAAAGAGCTTTTGGTAATATCTATGATAGTATTTTTTCTATCATTAACTCCAGACAGTAACCACACATACAGATTGCATTCACTGTAAAGATAATAGCTGCCAAGGGTAATACTTATGTTACAGCTTCGTAAAAAAGCTACACAAACTTAATCAGCGATACTCTGGTAGAACAAGCGGAAAAAGATGAAGATAACAAAATTAATAAAAAAACAGTAGAGCACTCACTATTTAATCTCATAACATGATCTATGCTAAAATTAAGATCTTCCGAGGTAATATATGATAGAAATTAAGTTGTTGATACACATCTGATGAGTCATTATACAACATTAAACTTATAGTGAACCATGTCTAATCATTTGACAGAGAGATAAAAGTTAGTCCATGCAAAAGAAATATTATTTAGCTATGGAAACAGATAATGATGAAGTATTTCATATTTTAGCTTGTCTAAAGGGGTTCTCTTTTTTTTTTTAGAAAAAAAAGATGAAAATATTTAACCTTTGAGCAAAATGTGACAGTTCTCAAGAGAATTTTCATGATACTGGAATTTAATTCATTTTGAATTAAATAATACAAGAAAATCCTGACATTCATATTCCAGAGACAGCTACAGCTTAAATGAAAAACAGTGAACAATGTCCAAAGCTCTATTGAGCCCCATAAGGTCAAGGAATGTACCACCAAGAAGCTGGAGATCTAGCAGCTGCTAAGTTATAGGAATTTAGATGCTCTCGGGTGTATTTTGGGCTATTTTATGTACTTTTAAGTGCCACCATAATAGAAATTTTTTAACCAGAAAATGGTTTCAGATATTTACACAAATTTCAATGCTCTTTCTAGCAGTATCAATTTTTTAAAAGTGCTATCCACCATATTTAAAAGATAACTACAGTGCAACCATTTAATATCACACAATGTGCTTCAAAAATGGATATTGGCAGGTTAAAAGCCAAAAAATTTTGTGCTGTTATATATGATTCACTAATTTCTCAACAACTGACACACTTTCTCCAATAAAGTAGCACTTTATGAAAAATTGTTGAAAATTCCATTTCATTGTATCTACTGCTAGATGTCATGGATAAATAGCAACACTGGATTGTACACTTGGCACCTGACCATTCCGTCTTTGACATTGACCATCCTATCCATAATTTTATCATCAGAAAACAATGTAATAAACATCAGTTAAGTTTCACCAAAGAAAAAATGAAATGTTCATTACTCACTCTTAATACTCTAGATATTTATATTTAATCATTTATGATTTCTTTTACACTTGTTTTGAACATGATTATTCAAATTCACTTTGTAATCAAAATAAGACCCAAAAAATTAGAAGAAATGTGCACAGAAAGAGGCATATAAATAATACCTTAAGTAACTTCATATGTGTCATCTTAAGTTTCCTACAGAAAATTGTTTTTAACATTACATTTGTGGTTTCTTATACTGTAATCAAAGCTGAATATAGCCTGTAACAATTAACAAAACAAAGAAAATTAAAAGAATCAAATGTTCATACTTCAGGAGTTGTTGAAGGGCTAATTAAAGTTATCTGGCTGCCTGAAACTCCAAGTTTCAACAGAGTAGCAATAGATGAGTAAACTTCCAAATATCTCCCATAGACTACAGCATTATCTGTTGAAAAAAAGCATTCTAAAATGAATCACATTGTTCCTCTCTCCAGTTTTACATTTTTTAAACCATATTTCTTTAATACAGTCATTCAGTAGCTTAGTGAAGATGTTTTTAACTCTCTATAATAATCATCAGTTATATAAGAAGTCTGGCAATGAATAGAAACGTTTTAGTGGTTAAGTAAAGTAATGTATAGAGATGTTAAATATTCTTAGAGAATTACAATTTCTTGGTAATATTTTTATTTCAGTAATCAAGAAGAAACAAGTAGGTTGTAATGGTGAAAGCAGCAAGTTAGGATGAATATAAAAAGTAACCTAAACAAAAACCTCACAAAGTGCTGATAGGAATCTCCTGTCCTGAGAGAAAGAAAACGCCGTGAGATAGCAAATTCTACTTTTATTTTGTTATGGGTTTGTTTACTGTTAATTTATTATTCCTTCTATCATTTAGTTCAACAATGAATTTTTAGTTATATTAAAGTGATAACTCACCTTCAAGCTAGAGCACATTGAACTTCAGTATGTATATATATTATGAAACTGACAAAAGCTTCCCCTAGTTGTGACATACAGATATTAATGTTGTAAAAGATTTATAAATTAGCTAGTCACATGAGATGTAACCTCATAGTGTAATTAACCACTAAATAAAAACCCTGCCTTGAGCCTAAATGAGTTAGTTTACACGATATAGTTAAAACATATTATTGTTGAATTGTTACTTGATATTGTTATTGATCTTGAAGTTGTTTAAATTTGGAATATTGTTTTTTTTCTTTCTTGGAATGTGGTTTTTTTTCTTCTGGTTCTTTTTCCTGATTCATCTGTTTATTGAAATAATCATTAACATTGATATTTATGTTGTATTGTTCATTAATGTTAGTATCAAGTTCTGGCCAGCCATGTATTCATTAATTGTGTTTTTGATAAGTGTTACAATCCCATATTACCTTATTATATAATAGTTAATACATAAAAACAAAGATTGACAATTCTGAAAATTTTGTAGTTTTAGAAATATATTATAAAAAAAACAAAAAATAAACACAAATATCAAATATTAGCTTATATACAATAATTTTCAAAAGATACAATAAAAAAAATCACTCTTCTTGGTAGATCCACGTAGGAACTGTCTCTCCAATTCAATCACAATCATTTCAAACCTGTAGTATGTTGAAATTCAGCTTTAGGTTGTAAATTTAAAGTTCCAATTCACAACTAGATGTATGGTTACAAAATTTTTCACTGTTCAAATGTCCACTGCACCAAAACTTATTGATATTTTCGAAATGGTTTTCAAAAGTTCTTAAAAGCAACAAGGCTCACAAAAGTTACAAAAAGTTAAGACTAATTCATAGACTTACAAACTCTTTAGAGTCAAAAGAAATAAGCTAAATGTTAGCTTATAGCAAAAACCTACGATTAATATCTAGATTCACAAACTCTTTCGAGTTGATACAGAAATATCTGTCTCAAATAGCCACTCAAACTCAACTAAGCCTAAACACTAAAACTTTTAAAAAAACGTTTTTTAATGGAAACCTGAGACCTTTTTCATATTTGCCAAATAACCATTATACAGCACGTGCATAATAATATATCACGTGATAAAACTGTTAGTTAGGTGCACATCATTAATCAGGCAATATGCCCACAATGCCTCACAACAAAGCTTCACTAAAATATTACCAAAATACGAAAATATTACAAAAATACATAATCATATCATAAGTGATAAACTTTATATTTAAACTGTTTGAAAGTATTATTTTGGATTTCTATGGTTGTCAAAGATTAATAAATTTGTTTTCTTTTTCAATCGTTTGTAGCAGCTGTTTGTTTTAGTCTGTTACTGCTTCCTAACTGAACTACTTACTTAAAACAAATTTTAATTCCAGATTACTTGGTTGGCAACTACATTAGATATAGGTTTTATGGCACTTAAAATATTAGATAATGAACCAATCTATAATTACTTTACATTAAATCCACTCATTAGTGACATCAGGGGCAGTAGGGTACTAGTATAGATGTATCTTTCAAGAAGACAGAGACAATTATGCGCTTCAAAAAGCTAGCAGGAAAGGAATCTGTTAGATATACACAACTGTTTCTGCTTAAGTTTAATGTGATTTTAATGATTTAGATAGTTTATATAGTGCAGTTTTCATACTTAGTTATTTTTAGAAGGGATATTACTGCATCAGAATATCTAGTATTGCATGGAATGTTCTAGACTTCTGTCAGGATATAAATATGTGTCAAAAAGTCATTATTTAGTTAGTTCTAGTTATAAACTACATGCTCAGGAGTTTAGCAATAACGAGTATATAGTGGCAATTTCTAAAAAGAAATTATCAGAGACTGTATTGTAATAACAAAGTAGAAAAGAATAATTTGTCTTGCCAATTGTGTTCTAAAGTAACTGAACCAGCCTGTGTGGACTTTATGAAAAAGAGACAATTATTTAAAGCTCTGAACACGACTGTGGTAACCAACAGTGTCACAAACATTTATATATATGCTTGATTTGTTTTAATATATATTATTTTTAAAACAAGCACACTGTGTTGCTGTTTGTTTAAAGTTGAAATTTATCACCAACAAGTCACAGATACCTACTGTAAAAAATCTGGCCTTACAAAACCTGACAGAGTTGCTTGTGACACAGAGGTAAGACTAAGATAATGAAATGTTCAGGAGGGATAGCATATTAGATAAAATGTAAGAACCTATAGGCATGGTACACATACTAACATGCAGGGCAAATATAACAGTAATGTCAAGTGTTCTGAATAAATGGTTACTTGTTAATATGTACATTGGTTTATGATACTGAGTAGCTGTAGTAACCCTATATGCTTCACCCTGGTGGCTCAGCAGTAAGTTTGAGGGCTTATAATGCTAAAATCCAGGGTTTGATTTCCTATTGTGGATACAACACAGATAGCTATTATGTAACTTTGCACTTAACAACAAGTCAAAAGAAATCAAAAGAATGAACTTCCAATAATTCCTTATGCATGTGTGGTATTTCAAGGTTCAAAACAGTTAAAGCACATAGTCACCTTACCACTGCAACAACCCTTGCTGGAGGAACAAGTGCAGTGATTTGTCATCAGTTGAATGAAGAGAGCAATTAGACACAGTGTGAAGATGATCAAGAACAGACATTGTTACTGATAAACAAAAAAAGGAGAGTTGGGACAATAGCTGATTGTCCTGACTTAGAGTTAAAATGAGATCTGTCTGAAAATCCAAAATTAATTTCGTACTCCACATTTTCTAGCTAACCAATCACGAAATGGAACACCTAGATATACTTAAGAAATGATCTTGACTGGACTCACTATGTTCTAAGTTGTAAAAAAATAAAAACAATAACAGTTTACTATGTTGAATAGATACTACATGAAAATAGGTATTAACTGTAAATTATATGTTAAAACAGTGATACCAATTTAGTCTTTACTTATATATATTAAATCTTAATTCTGTGTTAAAATATAATTTTCACAAACTCTATTTCCTAAACTTTAATAGACTAAAGCACACTGGAATCATATTAAAAAGTCTCACTGGTGGTTTTCAAAAAAACTGTTTCAATCCAGTTCAGGGCAGTAGCAATATCAAATTCATCATTAATTAGAAACAAATTGACTGATTTTGGGGTAACTGAATCCAATCCTGTTCCTCTCAGGAAAGAATGTATATTGCTTGATGATGAAAGCTGCCACTGGTTTCCACAACAAAGGATAAGTATATCATAAGGAATTTCAGCTTTAGAATCCACTTCAATAACTTTCAATTCTCTGAAATATTTCAGCATGCATTTAATGTCATATTTATTTATTTTGAATACTCAAAGTGTTCTCACTTTTATATTATTTATGAGATTAAGTATGAAAACCTTTATTAAGATAGGTTTAACATTCTTATTAGAAAAAAAAGAACACTTAAATAACTATAATTACCCTTAAATAAGAAAGTTAAAAAAATTCAAACATAGTTTAATTTTTGCTGCTAAAGGCTTATAAAACCTTGATTAAAATGTTGAATGCAAATGTTTAGATGATGCAAAATTAATGAACACTGGAAATATTATGATATTTTTCTTAAAATTAATTATTAGTATGACAGAATGTATTTCACACCTAATTATTCAAAAAATGTAATTGTTATCATATATTTTATGCTAATCTTTTCTTATCAATAACATTAGGTTAAAATATTTAAGTTCTCAATTATGTCTATACAAAAATTATTCATCCTTTTTATAAACATGTTACATAAATTTAATAAAAAATATATTGCAAACTATATTTTAATGCTATAGTTACCATGACTAAAACGTTCACATTATTTGCCTATGCATTAAAGTTTCCAAATATAATGTTATATGTTATCATGTGTGTTCGTGTTTGATGTCCTTGTATGGATGTTACATGTTAAGCTAACTTTCAAGAAACAGTGAGAAAAAAATTTAATAAATACGAAACTTTAAAGGCATACTGAAATAAAACTCATAGTCTTTTCAAGAAAATAAGTGCTTAATTAAGATAAATTCAAAACTTACTTGTCAATGGAAGTCATAGTCCCATAAACTTGGTTAACCCATGTACTCATACAAAGTTGATGAAGTCTTTGTGGACAATAACAGTGGCTAAACAATGTGGAAAACGTATAGCTATTTTATATCACATACAAAAATTACATACATTGTTTTCATTATAAGAATTAACTTCATTTTCTGTATAACTAGAGTAAAGAGGGATAATGAGTAAGAGCAATACTAAAAATACTTTTGTTACTGATGAATCCTGTGATGTATGCCAACAATATGTGATGTCACACATATTTATTTGTTAACTTTTTTATTATGTAACTGAAATGTTGTTTTGATATCAGACTTCTTTTTTACCCCAGTGTCTGCCTTTTTGCATATAGCCTTTCTTAAATAAAAATTTAAAATTTCAATGACAAAAGTGTTAATTAATTACCCATGTCACCATTTATGTATTATTTTGATAAAACTAATCCACAAACTGATAAGTGTAAAATCCTGTTCATCAGGTAGAGCAATAAACATTATTTTTTTTTTTGTAAATTAAAATTGCCATTTTGCATATTTCAAGCTCACTGTGTTGATTTAAAACCTATGTCATAAAAAGTATTACTGTACTAAAAAAACCACTAACATTGAGGTTACTCAACTGATGGCCTAAAGCAGAATGGTAACAGTGGCTTTTAGAGGTTTGCCTACTACTTCTAATTAAGACTACTCTTACAATAATGGATGTAGCATGTATGTCAGTATCTATGTATGTAACCAAAACTCCTGCACCATCTGGCACCACAAACAAAAATCCATAAAACTTCACACTTAGGTATTCAAGACACAGACAATTAGAAAAATAACTGTGGTATGTGCAATAATCATTTCTTTATAATAGAACACAATTTTAAATAAAAATACTCTCCTCACAATACAAACATGACTTTGACTAGGACTGTACATTAGGGTTTGATTATATCTTTATCGATGTAATTTTTAAATGTAGCACTGAGAAATTTGAGTTCTTAAAAAAAACTATTATTTTTCAAAATCTAGTACCCCTTTTAATATATAAATTAAAGTTTTAATACTACAATTATTAATTACTAGCAAAAACTGCCACCCATAGGGTGGCATTTCTGCTAGTTATTATTAACTGTAATTGTTAGCAATTTTTCTGGTAGAAGTTATTACATAACTATATTACTTATTTCTGTCAGTCAGTAACCATGAATGTTATTTAATAATATATGTATAACTAATATTTCACTGAGATTATACATACTTTTGAAAATAAGTGAATTAACTATAATAATAAAATATATTAACTCTGTGTATGGGTGCCCATGCCATGACCTTTTACAGAGTGCCATTCAATATGGTATTATGTATTTGATGTTAAAGTTATCAACTATTCATCTTACACAACACTACTGATTTAGTGGTAGAGGAAGAGTAAATTCCAGATATAATATAATACATATAGAAACACTGAAAAAAAAACTGTAGATATGCTTTCCAGAGGTTTTACAGGTTATTAAAATACAATATACTAACTGTTTGATGGACTAAAGTATTTTTATTCTTAATACAAACATCACCTTGCACTTTGACCTGTCAGAGTGTGAGTCAGATTGATGCTAGCAATTCACAGACATATCTTGGGTACAAATACTTCTGTACATTTAATTATTTGTGTACAACAGACTTGTACATTTAGAAATTATAGACAATATTTCTTCATTAATACAGGGGTCAATCCACTGGATTGACCTCATGCACATATGGTTAAGCAACTCACTATCAGTTATAGTCTATATGGCTGATCTAAAATACAAAATGCACAGAAGCGAATGTCATTACATGAGTGGTCAGCTACTTACACTAGTAATGTAGTACTGACTAATATAAACGTAAAAACTAATGCCGCTTATACATGTTACACCATTTTTTTCTTATCTACCTATATTCAGTACAAAATGTTCTAAGCAATAATTACATACAGCTTCCCTTATAAAGTACATACATGTTTGAATATTTCTGCAAATTAAATTTCTTCTAGCAAAGAAAAAATATTTTAATTTATTAAAATTCTAGTTACAACTATTTGAATTATACCTAAAGTTATATAATTTCCTGCATATTTACTGGTAATAATGAGCTGTTGATAATTATCAGGAATGATCAAGGAAAATTACTGCTCTCCATGATAATTACTGTTACTCTTTTGTTTGAGATATTTGCTTACACTTTTTCCCAACAGTAAAAGTAACTCTGTTTTTATACATTCTGGTTCTACATTGTCATCTGTGGTACTTATATTATATAATCGTTTTTACTTAAAACATTTGTAAGTCAATTTGTTTACTCTAAATGCTAATATTTATCTATTTACATAACCCACTAAGGCATCTATAAACAGATGGTATCATTGTCACATACTTGAAAAAACAATCACACGTTTTTAAACCTTAGAATGAATAATAAATTATTTAATTTTTTAAACAAATATTTTAACTATGGAGTGTTTAATACTTTTTTTACAAATTCCAAACCCACAAGTTCTAAAAGTCTAGGTTGTTACAGGACTGTAGTGAAACAAAAATATCATAAGGATAATTAACTTTCTTGTTGTAATGTTTTTGCACAGAACCCTTACCTTTGTGGGTGAAAAGTCTCACGCAATTCATCTGGGATTAATTCCCCAGGCAATCCATGTGGAGCTACCAGTGTCAGGTAATTAAACTGCAGATCTGAGCTGGAAATATAAGAATTTCTTTACAACTAAATAGTAAATTTTATACAAGTAGTTGGATAATAAGTTCTCTAAAATTATATTAGCCAATCTTCTTAACTTAGTCAAAATACAACATACTATTCCACATTACTTAGCATTTAAATATAGTATGAGTTCTTATAAACTATCATGGAGAAAATTTAACTGGATTATGAAATAGAAACTTAGAAAGTTTGAAAAGATGTGCAAAAAATTAAAATTTAAGATCACTCTCTCACCTCATTACCAAGGCTTCTAGAAATGCAAGACCAACTTCACTAGCTCCTACAACTACAATTCTAATGTTTAACACAATCTAAAAGAAAAAATAGCTATAATTCATATCATAATGATTAATCTCAAAAACAAAATATTTAAGGGGAAATGATAAATTTAAGTATCCACTTTAACATGCTTTAATAATAGATTTCAACAGATAATCTACATATGTTTCAACTATTACAAAAACATCTTTTCTAGTTCATATACAAGTTCCTTTGAAGAGTGTACAAATAAGTAGAATAAATGTAAGAGCCACATATAGAACACTTGTGGGTAGATGTTACATCTAATATGGTTATTACTATATGATTATCTATATACTACTTATTTACTTACGTTATATATTTCATTAAAACCCCATTACACATACATAGCTGTATGTATTATGTGACTCGGAAATTCATATCTAATATTTTTATCATCAATTAAAGTTTAGAATAATAAGCATTATGCAAACTTTTCTGAAAAATTAACATATGACACAAAATACATTCATATGTGACAATCTAAAAAAAATAATTTTATTCTACAAGTGTTTCAATAAAAATAATGTAACAAAGTACTCGTATAAAACCAGTTATTGGTTTGTACATGCATTAATTATTTTTGTAGTAGACCGTCTGTGTCTGTATTTTTTACTGGTAGTTCATTTCATTCTCATTTGTATTGAAGTATTTTCCTCTACATTTTCTATTCATAATTTGACAACATTTGTTTAACAGTAGCATTGACTGTACCATGTCTGTGCTAATGTCCAGTTGCCACACTGTATTTCCAAAGTATGAAGTGTCAAAATTTGATAGGTAAAGCTGGAAAAAACACACAACTACTAACTATTATTACTAGCTATTAGAGGAAAATGTTCTAACGATAATGATACCCATATCATTCTTGTTAACAAAAGATTCAACAGAAAAATGGATTTCAAAGGTAAAATTCCAAGCTCAATATCTCATTTTATTCAAGTAAAACATTTATTTAGTCCCTACAAGTGAAGTTTTATTTTAATACTGACTGGTGTTAAAGATAAACTGAGAAATGTGATTGATGCACATTGAAAAATCACACTTAAATATAAATATTTCTTTCATGCAAAATTATCTATTCACAAACGGTTTTCTAAGTAATATCATTGCACTCTATCAAGCTCGTTTTTGTATGCATGGGATAAAACAACACAATGTGATATAGTGTGATATGCAGATATCACACAACCTACTCTCTTATACTTGGTATTTATGAATAATAACAAATATTGTAATTTTCTTAGAATTTAGTAAATCCTGTTTAAGACATAACATAACCATAGAAAACACCAAAATTTTAAGTAGATAAACAAAGACAAACAAAAAAAAATCAAAAAAGCCGTACTTATACAAGAACTCAAACCAAAATTGAACCAACATAAAGGAACACTTTTATACCTGTATTAATCACCTAACATCTAACTGCTATGCCCCTACAATCTCGAATCTGTTCACACTCTCGTTTCTAACATAACCATAAAAAACACCAAAATTTTAAGTAGAGAAACAAAGACAAACATAAAAAAAATTAAAAAAAAACTACTTATACAAGAACTCAAACCAAAATTGAACCAACATAAAGGAACACTTTTATACCTATATTAATCACCTAACGTCTAACTGCTATGCCCCCTACAATCTTGATTCTGTTCACACTCTCGTTTCTAAGACGTGCCCAGTAATGGCCAGTTTCAAACTGTCTTAGTTAACATGAAGATGACCTAAGAAGGTCGAAA